>NC_081184.1:21500912-21800912 GCF_029867415.1 Vicia villosa | reverse complement strand
TCAACCCATCCATCAGATATTTCTTCATCTCTCTCACACCCTTTTCCCACCAGAACACCTAACCCCTACAGTGTTGTTTTTCCCGACTCCAGGTTCACTATCAACCCTCCAACCCCTACCACTCAATCATTTCTGGAGCTTTTACATTCTGATGTAAATGGCTGGTTGGAGATTCTGGGTGCTGCTCACCTTAACCATCTGGATGAGTATGCTACAAGCAACCTTTGGGATACCTTTCGTCAAGATTTTTTGGTTAGGGCTACAGACACTCAGAGAAGGATCATGTCTGAAGCTCCTGGTGTTCGTGGTCTTCGGTTGGAAGTTGGTGAAAGCAGCTATCACCATCTCATCAGGAACAGAAGAGTTCTTGAGGAGAAGATACCTGCAGATGAGTTGGAAGAAGAAAATCTCTGCAGAGACATCGTGGTGTGGAGACCATGGTTTCCTGTGCTGACTGGAGATTTTCAGTGGCTGTTTAACTGGTTCAGAATGAACCCTTCTGAAAAACCACCTCACATGGTCTTTCCAGTAGTGGTTTATCCTGCTGAAGTTGCTGGTCCTACTCCTCCAACAAACCTAGCAGCTATTCTTCAAGCGTTGGAAGTTGGAACTTCTGAGCTGCCTGAACCAGAATATGCTAAGGCTACTTCTAAGTCAGACTCAGATGAGGAGATGGAATATGCACAAGCTGAAGACCTTCCAGAAGATCACCCTGCTGAGATTGTTGTCCCCTTTGGCAGAAATTCTAGTGCCTCTTTTTCTGGTGAAACCTCAGCTCTGATGGAGACCTTGGAAGCTCTTCCTCAGAATCAAGCTATGTTGGCTTCTCGTTTGGACGCGCAAGAAGCAGCCAATGCTGAGTTTCGCTCCTTCATGGCAAGGCAAGCTACAAGCACTGACGGGATTCATGATGTTCTGGCGCGGATTTTGCGTAGGCTAGGATCTTAGTCCTTTGGTCTTTGTAGTTTTCTTTCCTTGTTGCTTCTGTTTTTCCTGCATTCCTCTTTTGTAATCTTTCTTGTTGAAATCAATGAAAAGTTATCTTTTTTTTTTCTTTCCTTTTGTCTCCTGCTTTACATCTGAATCTTTTATGCTTTTTGATGTTATGACAAAAAGGGGGAGAAAATATATGATAAATGATCTGATTAATATTATCAGTTACAGAGTAGAAAAGAACCCCACATTTACTAACAGAAGCTGCAAGCTTCATATGTTTTTAAGTTGTGTTGTTGCAGGAATCGAAGATTCAAGATCAACATAAGAAGCAACGAGATGAGCAATGAGATGATGAAGCAACTCTTTAGAGAATAAAGCTCTTGGATTCTTGAAGCAAGCTGAGTGCTAGGAAGCTTCAGAATCAGAAGCAAGAAGAAAGAATGATCAGAAATAGCTCTTGGATTCTTGAAGCAAGCTGAGTGCTATGAAGCTTCAGAATCAGAATCAGAAGCAAGAATGATCAGAAATTCTGATAATAGAATATGATCAAAATCATTGTCTATTTGCTCTGATACATTGTCTATTGGATCTGATATATTCTATATGGCTTATATGGCTCTGATACATATTTTGTGTTCTGATACACATCTTATGTTCTAACTCATTCATGCTGACTTTTGTCGTTTAGTTTTGTTCTGTAACATTTCAGGATGTAGAGATGCTCTGATGATGCTCTGGTACATTCAACAATGTTCTGATACAATCTAGCATGAAGTGATGTAAGAAGAAATTCAAAGCTCTGAAGCTATCCGAGGGAAGCAGAAATCATAAGCTGTGAATGTTCTAAAGATCCAGAAAACTCAAGTTCTGAAGCTGTCCTAAATGGAAGCATGAATCAGAAGCTGTGAATGTTCTGAAGATTAAAGAAATTCAAGTTCTGAAGCTGTCCTAAATGGAAGCAGGAATCAGAAGCTGTGAATGTTCTGAAGATCAAAGAAATTCAAGTTCTGAAGCTGTCCTAAATGGAAGCAGGAATCAGAAGCTGTGAGTGTTCTAGGGATCTAAAGAAATTCAAGTTCTGAAGCTGTCCAATGGAAGCAGAAGTCAGAAGCTATGAATTATCGGAAGCAAGAAGCTTATGTGATCGTCTCTACCGAAATAATCAGGGAAGTCTTTTATTATTAAAGTTCTTCGAGTATTTATTTCAGGGGGAGATTATTCATCTCAGGGGGAGATTGTTAATCTCAGGGGGAGACATATTCACATGCTTATGCTATAGCTGTGTAATTTGTCTTTAGCCGTCTGCTCTTTCTGATCGCAAATTCATATCATTTATATATGTTTTTGTCATCATCAAAATAGGGTGAGATTGCTAGAACAAGATTGGTTCTGATCAATATTCTTAGTTTTGATGATAACAAGGATATGAATTTTGTGTGAGGTAATGTGGTACTCTAATACATTGCAATTTCCATTTCAGGAAATATATAAAGAGTATGCACAAATCAGCGCTCAGAAGCTTTGTCTCAGCAGGTTCAGCATGCAACATCAGAACATGGTCTGGCAAGACATCAGAAGATGGTCAAGGTCTGGCAAGACATCAGAAGATGGTCAAGACAGAATCAGAACATGGGTCTATGAAAGCATCAGAAGGACTTGAGGTCAGAAGCAGAAGCACTGAAGTTCTCATGGTATCACGCTCAGAAGCACTTCAAGGTCAGAAGACAAGAAGATGCTATGCACCAAGCTGTTTGACTCTGATGATATTCAAATATTATATTCAAACATCAGATCAGACGAAAGTACAGGTGGCAGGCTACGCTGACTGACAAAAGGAACGTTGGAAGCTATTAAAGGCAACGTCAGTAGACACAGCGTGAACAAGGCTCGAGGTAGTTGACAAAAGCGTGAAACATTAAATGCAAAGCTGTACGGAACACGCAAAGCATTAAATGCGCTCAACGGTCATCTTCTCCAACGCCTATAAATATGAAGTTCTGATGAGAAGCAAGGTTACCAATTCTGAACGAAACTATTCTGAAAAACTTGCTGAAACGCTGCTCAAACTCAAAGCTCAGAAACTTCATCTTCATCAAAGCTCACTACATTGGTGTTGTAATATATTAGTGAGATTAAGCTTAAACGTTAAGAGAAATATCACTGTTGTGATTATAGCTTTTCAGAAGCATTTGTAATACTCTTAGAATTGATTACATTAATTTGTAAGTAACTAGAGTGATCAAGTGTTGATCAGGATACCCTAGGAAGTCTTAGCTTGTGTCTAAGCAGTTGTAATTAGAGTGATCACGTGGTGGTCAGGATACTCTAAGAAAGTCTTAGCTTCTGTCTAAGCATTTGCTCCTGGAGTGATCAGGTTGTGATCAGGATACTCTAGAAGACTTATTCGCGGACTAAGTGGAAAACCATTGTAATCTGTTGCGATTAGTGGATTAAATCCTCAGGTGAGGTAAATCACTCCGTGGGGGTGGACTGGAGTAGTTTAGTTAACAACGAACCAGGATAAAAATAACTGTGCATATTGTTTTTATCGTTCAAGTTTTTAGACTACACTTATTCAAACCCCCCCTTTCTAAGTGTTTTTCTATCCTTCAAAACTCTCAAGCAGAGTAAAACCCCTAGAAAGGGTCAGCCTCCATTCATTCTTTAAAAAGATAATCTCATCAATCTTAGTCAGTAAAAAGACATATTCCCCAGTTAAGAGTCAGCCACAATTCTGGGCTTTGTACAGAACACCAAATAAAAATCCATCAAATAAATGCTCTCCAATTAAGAATCAGCCTCAATTCTGGGCTTTGTACAGAACACAAAAACTCCTTAGTTAAGTCCATCCCCAGTAGAGTTATCTCTCAGGGTCAATAAACAATAAATCAATCAAAAGCCTCAAGCTTGGGCCTCATACAAGCCAACTAAAAATCAAGTCTTTCAAACAATAGATAGAC
This sequence comes from Vicia villosa, assembly GCF_029867415.1. Classification (NCBI taxonomy): domain Eukaryota; kingdom Viridiplantae; phylum Streptophyta; class Magnoliopsida; order Fabales; family Fabaceae; genus Vicia; species Vicia villosa. The sequence continues at coordinate 21,797,016 of NC_081184.1, read as the reverse complement.
ATAGCTCATCTTCATAGGTAGGTATTTCTCCTATCTCACCACAAACAAACAATCATTTCAAACAAACAATCATCACAAACAAACAATCATTTCAAACAAACCATCATTTCAAACATTCTCCCATTTAGGACTCGTGAAAGGCATGATCTGGCCACATCCCAGACTTGTACAACTTTCCCTAATTTGGTTGAGAATCTTTCATTCAAGAGGCATGTTGGCTGTCATACTTGATCTACCAAGTAGGCTCCTTCTCTTAATGAAACATAATTTAGCTTTTCTGTCACTTTAAAAATGTTTGTGGTGGAATAGTAGAAATACCTCTTTGTAAAGATGATTTCATGTCTCTTTACTGTAAATAGAGATTTAATTCAAAGCTTCAACCTTGAGCTTCAAGCAAGGCACCAAAAAATCATTAAAATCCTAAATTAGTTCTCCGAACTACAAAAAGCTCTGACTTCCATTAGGGATATGTAGGCATGAGGTTCACAAGGAATCTCAGCGAGCTAATAAAATACCAAAAATAGTCTGTCTGTCTGTCTTCTTTTCAATTCAATTCAATTCCTTCTCCTAACCCAAAGGAGAAACTTTCCCAATTAATAAGCAACAAGCACAATCACATTGACATAGAGAAGGTTCCCGTAGAGTACTACGGATAAGTAGGGTGCTTAAACTCTTCCCTATGTATAACCGACCCCCCAGACTCCAGAATTTCTAGTCTAGGTGAATCCCCACACTTAGCAAACTCCTAGGGTTTATTTGAGATCTTTTTCCCCTTTCCTACTCGTAGGATAATTAAAAATTCGTGTGATATCGTAGGAAGAACTGAAATAAAACTCCTCCCGCCCCGGGCGCTTCCTCCTTCCAAATTTCTTGTGAAGGGTCTAGCGTGCCGTCCTCCCAAGTGAAACGGGGAGGTAAAGAAAACGATGGTTGACCTGTGCTGGTCCAGCCCCCAATGAGGAATTAGGGATGCCAAATTCCCCCTCAAACAAGAGAGGTCCTGCCTAACCTCTGTGTCATTTCATGTGATTGTTGCATATATATTTGTTTATTTTGTTTATTCTGTATCGGGAAAGGGCTTGATTCCCCCTTGTGGTGAGAAATCCTATACCCGGATTTGAGTGCAACATAAGATAGGATGGAAGATGTCTCCTCGGTGAAGGCCTTCTAATCTTGGTTCCCAAATCTACTCTTGGGATTTGCCTCGCTGGTTGTGATTATTTGCGCCAACGCATTCCGAGACTGATTTGTACCAGGAGGACCTAGAAACACATTAACCCCACTTAAAGCCTTTTTTAGGACGTAGAGCGGTGATTACGAAAGTAATTGTCACGCAGATACTACACTCAAAGAAAACTCTCTTATAGATACCAATCAACGTATCTTTAAGATTGAGCAAAAACTCTGAGACCCCTAGAACCCGTCCTACAGGTACAAAAATCCTTATCCATAGTTTACCTTGGGGCGAGGTTTGCGTTGTGACTTCATGACCACTATACCCTTCTACGCCATGTTTGTTTAAAAACTCTTGTGTGTGCATTCATGCATTCATGCATTCATGCATTCATCATATTATTAAAAACAAAAGAGTCTTTTTTCGAGTCGTTTTTCAAGGAAACTAAATAACGAACGTTTTGAACTTCATAGAAAGAGAGAAACGGAGAAAGGACTTAAGGATCTATACCATGGATTACGGAAGAAAGAGAGCTAGGAAATACACCTTCAAGATTCCTAAGGTCGAGGAATTGGAAAAGCTCGGAAAACTGGTGGTCAACCCCCAGGATTTCAAAGAGAAGTATGGAAAACTTCTGCCTCTTCTCAATACCAACATGGTGGATGGGATCCTTCCCACATTGGTACAGTTTTACGATCCAACGTATCACTGCTTCACCTTTCCAAATTATCAACTCATGCCTACGTTAGAGGAGTACTCTCGTCTGGTTGGAATACCCGTGTACGCGCAAGATCCGTACTCTGATTTGGAAAAGAATCCTGACGACATTATCATTGCAGCAACAACTCCCTTGAACGTAGTCGACATCAGAACTCATATGGTGAGTAAAGGAGGAATTCAAGGATTACCCTCCAAGTTCTTGTTAGATCAAGCTCGGTACTTCGTCAGCATCCAAGATATGAGCGCATTTGAGGAAATATTAGCTTTGCTTATCTACGAATTGTTTTTGTTTCCTAACATTAACGATTTCGTCGACATCAACGATTTTGTCGACATCAACGCAATTAAGGTCTTCTTGATTGGAAATCCAGTTCCAACCTTACTTGCGGATGCTTATCACTCTGTGCATTCAAGAAACCTGCAGCGAGGAGGATTAATCACATGCTGCGTACCATTGCTATACGAATGGTTCGTCTCGCACCTGCCAAAGTCTAGCACTTTCTGGAACATGAGGGATGGCCTTTACTGGTCGTAGAAAATCATGTCCCTCACTCATACGGACATTGAGTGGTGTAGTCCTGACAACGACGAAACCAAGATCATCTTCAGTTGCGGAAGTTATCCCAACGTACCCCTTATTAGAACTAAGGGAGGAATCAGTTACAATACAGCCTTAACCCGTCGTCAATACGGCTATCCCATGAAAAATATACCAAGTAGTATTCAATTGGAGGGTCTGTTCTTCAAGAACTTCGACGATCATGGTAACATGCTGAAGAAGGAAATTGTCCAAGGCTGACGTCTTGTTCACAGCAAAGGGAGAAGATTGTTAGGAAATCATCTTTGCATCTCCCTGGATCCTTACCTTCAATGGGTACGCGTCAGAGCATTCAAGCTCAGGATGCCATATCAGCATCAAGAACCTATTCCCCTAAGGGAACCAATATTCCTTTTCTCCACTGATGTTGAGAAACTACAAGCGGCATTAAACAAGGTATGCCAAGAAAAGAATGCTTGGAGAAACAAGTATCGAGTCGTCAACATGGAAAATGTTGAGATTCAGAACATCCTAAGAAGGAAGGATGAGTTACTTGAAGTGCTCGATCGACAAGTGACACAATCGTCACTTTCTCATCATATCCCTCCTGCTTCATGGATCATCGATCAGCTCACGTCAGAGAATGCTCAACTCAAGAAACAGAAGAAAATGTTAGAACGTGAAGTCGGCTCTTCGTCAAAGTTTTAGAGTCCTTTCTCTCAGTTTCTCTGTATTTCCCTTTTCAAAGTGTGTAAAAAAACGGCGTTTTCGCTTAATTAATAAAAAGTTTGATGTTTCATAACGTAAGTATGGTGTTTCCTTGAAAAATATTAACTTAATTGCACATCATGCATCACTTTAGTTGTACGCACTGACACGAGAATTGTCGCGGATCTAATAGTCACTTTCCTTTCTCCAGAAAGAGAGGAGGAGAAGGAGGTGAACAAAGACATTCAAGCTGTCTCATTCATACAACACTCGTTCAAGTCGCAAGAAAAGAATGGAAGACTTTGAACAAGAGAATGGAGAACTCAGAGAAGAGGTTACTACTCTCAAAGATGCTGTTGAAAGGCTCAATAGTATGGTAGAAGCTCTGGTAGTTGCACAGAATCAACCAACGCCAGAAGAACCACAAAGGACTGTGGTTTCTGAGATTGTTTCTATTCCTATTCCTCAGTATACCATGCCGCCCAACCGACCTTGGGACATGCCGTATAACTTTACTCCAGAAGGGTACATACCCCCAGTTTCTGAAGTTCCAAGAGCTACAACGGAGATGCGTCCACCGGAGGGTTACAGACCTCTGGAAATTGAAGTTCCAAGAGCAACGGCAATGGGTTTCGCACAACAGAATGCTGAGATTCCAAGATCTGCTGTCATGGCTTCTCCACGACCATTTGTGCATACTTTTCCTCCACTGGGCGGACAAGTATATCATCACGCTCCCAGTGAGGACGCTGGTGTGTATGAAAGACTGGACGAGTTCCAGAACAGTTTCTGCAAATGCAGAAGGAACTCAAGACTCTCCGAGGACAAGATCTATTTGGGAAGAACGCTGCAGACCTCTGTCTGGTTCCAAATGTTAAGATTCCTCACAAATTCAAAGTACCAGAGTTCGAGAAGTACAAAGGGAATTCATGCCCACAAAGTCACCTCATGATGTACGCTCGAAGGATGTCAACTCAGACTGATAATCAACAATTGCTCATTCATTATTTCAAGACATCCTGACTGGTGCTACACTCAAATGGTACATGAACTTAGACAGTTCAGAGATTCGTACTTTTCGGGACCTCGGAGAGGCCTTCGTCAAACAGTATAAGTACAATCTGGATATGGCTCCCGACAGAGATCAACTCCGGGCCATGACTCAAAAGGATAGAGAAAGCTTCAAGGAATACGCTCAGAGATGGCGTGAAGTTGCTGCTCAAATTTGTCCACCACTTGAAGAGAAAGAAATGACAAAAATCTATCTTAAGACTTTGAGTCTATTTTACTACGGGCGAATGGTTGCAAGTGCACCTAGTGACTTTACAGAGATGGTAAAAATGGATGTACATTTAGAAGAAGCGGTTCGAGAAGGACGCTTGAATAAAGAATCCGAATCTTCTATTGGTCCAAGGAAGTATGGAAGTTCTTTCTAGAAGAAAAAGGATCAAGATGTCAGCAATGTCTTGCACAAAACCAGAAAGAGGTTTCAACCTCAGGTTGCAACAATAACTCCGGTTGTTAACTCAGCGCCAACTTATCAACCTCAGGTTTCGCAACAACCATTTCAACAAGGGTCGCAGCAACCTCAGCAGCAGGTTCGACCTCCAAATTTCAACAATAATCGGGCACAAAGGTATCCTCCTTTTAACCCCGTGCCAATGCCGTATGCGGAATTGTTTCCAACACTACTGGCAAAGATACTAATCTCAATGTCCAGGCAATTCTTTTGCCACAACATAAAGAAGCTTCAGTGAATTTAATAGATCAACACCCCAATGTCATTCAAATCTACGACATTCGTCAGATAGGGGAAAATCTCGTCAAAATGCACGCTAGACAAGCTGGGTACGGTCATGTACCACCTCACAACTACTTCACATGTGAAATTTATCCAAAGAATAATCAAGGATGTGCTGTAGTTCAAGCTGCATTACAAGAACAAATGGACTTAGGATGGATTCAACACATCCGAGTCAAAACTGAGTACGACGTCAACATGGTTCAAGGATGTCCAAGAGAATACAAAATCTACAAAGTTGAAGATCTCGAAGGATCGGTAGTCGGGTTCCATAAGAATTTAAATGGAATTGCCTACTTTGGAACGGATTTCCATCCTTACAGTAGATGCAGAATCTGTCGAAGAAATTCACAAGGATGTTTGCGCGTTCGCAACGACATTCTGAAACAAATGGATGAAAATACCATTACAGTTCTTGCCAACAGAGAATATGACGAAGTCTTTACTGTATCTCCTCAGATTAATCAAGTTGAACCAATGCAAGTCAAGTATGACAGCAGGAAGACAATAATTGATCCGTTAGTCATCTACTTACCAGGTCCTGTACCGTATGAGTCCAGCAAGGCTATACCATACAAGTACAATGCTACATTCATTGAAAATGGTAAGGAAATACCATTACCGTCTGTTGTCAACATTGCTGACGTTAGTCTAGTCACTAGAAGTGGACAAGTCTTCAACAAAACAACAAAAAATATGGAAAAACCTTCGGAAGAAGTACCACATAGGCAAGACAATCATCCGACCAATGTTGTTCAAGCGAAAGAAAATGATGAGATCTTGAAGTTGATCCAAAGGAGTGAGTACAACATTATAGATCAACTGTTACATACTCCGTCTAGGATATCTGTTCTCTCCCTACTATTGAGTTCTGAAGCTCATAGGGAAGCTCTATAGAAAGTCTTGGAACAAGCTTTCGTAGAACCAAGTGTTACTGTAGGACAATTCAACAGTATCATTGCCAACATCTCCGCAGGAACTAATCTGAGTTTCTGTGACAAAGATCTTCCTGAAGAAGGAGTGGACCATAACCTTCCACTTCACATCTCAGTTAGCTGCATGGGTGATGTTCTCACAGGAGTCCTAATAGACAATGGATCCTCTCTCAACGTCATGCCCAAATCAACATTGTCAAGATTATCTATCTGTCATTGATCAGTGCATATTTATGCACATTCTCCTATATTTTTACTTAGGCATTTCTTTACTTTACCTTGGTTATTTTTCTATTTTAATGTGTTTTTATAATTTAGTTTATTTTTGCCTTTATTTGATTTTCGCACTTAATTTTCAGCATTAGCAGTCTGCACTAAAATGATCATAAGTGGAGCTCCGGGAATCCGATTGAGGCGTTCTAATAATCGTCGGAAAGCTAAGAGAAAGAGCTACAACTTTCGTGTTGGAGTCAAAGTCAGATTCGGAGCGCATATTTTCCAGAATTTCGTTTGAATCTGCTGCATTAGTTTTATTTAGTTTTGGATCATTAGTTTATGGGCTTGGGTTATGTTTTTGACCCAGTTTGAGTTAGTAGAGAAGAAAACCTTATTTTGTTTTATAAGGGTTGGCAGCCGCTAGAATAGGGGGACCTTTTTTGCCACAAATTTCACTTTTGGTTTCATGATTAGAATGAAGAACTAACTCCCGAAGGCAAATCCTGCTGCTTATGGGTTCCATTGCTTTGAGGTTATTCTAATACTAATTTAAATTCGATTTCTGTTCAATTCTTTTCTATGAAATCATTTGCTTAATTTGATTACAATTGTTTGCTTAATTCGATTGTTGTTCATAGGATAGAATTGATTAAATTCGATTGTATGCATGTTCCTAAATTTAATTGCGTGTTATCGTTTGCTTAATTCGTTAACTCGTCATATTCTTAACCGTTTGCTTAATTCGGTAAATAGGAACATAAATCGTATGATTTTGATAAGCGCTTGTCTGATTAATCTCATAATCGAATAGGATCGAAGCCGTTTAGGGGTTGGTGTTATTATAACCGATGATAAGTCGGAACCCGAATCAGTAGGATTAGTCGTTTAGCTTATTTTGATAATCACTTAATTTACTCTGTTTTATAAATTGATTCTAAAACAAACCCCCATTATCGTTTTTATTGTTAGTTAATAAAATCAAGAATCCTTGTGAGAACGATATCCGAGTTGTCGTTACCGCTAAACTACCATTTTACAAAATACTCGTTTTTGATTCGTGCGCGACAGCGGATCAAATTGGCGCCGTTGCCGGGGATTCTTGTTGTTATTAACTGATATTAGAGTCATAGGTTTAGTGTTTTTGCTTATTTTTTTGTTTTGTGTTTGTTGATTTTCAGGGTTGCAATACCGGTTGCAGTACAGTGATAAGTTTTCCAGCATATCGGGTAAGTTTTGAAACCTACTGTTTCAATTTGCTCCGATTTTTTTCCAGAAAATCAGAAAAAAATCGAGGAACAGTACTCATTTAGAATAAAATTCTAAAAGATTTCGACCCTAAAAACCGCAAATTCCTCTTTTTTCTATTTTTAATTAATTTTTTACTGTTTTCATAGTGTCAAAAAATTCCAAAAAAATCCTCAAAATTTTTATTTGTCTTCATTAGATTAAATTTTGTGCTTTTGTATTTTTTGAATTTATTTTAATCATATTTTTTTTTTCGTATAAAAAAAATGGGAGACTCATTGGATCAGTTGGCTTATCTTATTAATTTGATGGAAGCAAGAGAACATCAATCGTGCTATCAAAATCATATTCCACTTGTGATTTGTAATATTTGTTCTTCAAATTTTCATGGTAATGATGCATGTCCTATGTTGTTAGATACTAATTTTTATGGTGAGGCCCAAATGGTAGGTGATCTTCAAGGACAATACTCATACATTGAAGAACAGCCTATTTGGCGATATCAACAATTTCAACAAAATGCATCATTGAAAGCTGACACACAATCATATTTGGAAGAAATTATTAAGGAAATGGCTGAAAATAATAAGAGAATGACTGAATATAATTTGCAATTTCAACAACATATGCAATCTATATTTCCAGTTAAAAAAGTCCAAGGTGAACAAATAATCTCAGGTGTCCATCAAATTCAAGAGAACGTGATGTTTCATGATGATGTACAACCTGTTGCATCATTAGAGTTAACACGATGTGATACCAGTCTTGATGAATTTCCAGGTGAGCCCATTAAAACAGTGTTTGTTTCATATGATGAACTCATAGAAAGAAACAAAAATTCAAGTGAATGCATGAAAGAGATTATGCCACAAAATTTATTGAAATATGATTTGGATGAATTATATACTTCTCTTGAAGTAGATAACTCTCTTGAAATTTTTGCTTGTGAATGTGGTGTTTGTAATGTTTGTCTTGAGATCAGTGCAGTCATTTCAGGTGAAGATAGTTTGATGCTGACAACCACTTGTGCAGAAATTCTAGCAAATTCAACAACTCTTGAATTTGACACAAAAAATGTGGATTTTTGCCATAAGCAACCATTGTCCATAGCGGAATTTTTTTGGGTGGAAATTCTAATTAAGCCACACAACATGGAGTTATCTTTCACCATTTGTGCATCTCTTCCACCTATTTTATCTGACTCACAAGCTAAATGTGGATTTTCTATTTTTCATACTTTTGTTATTGCAGGTTTACCATATGTGCAGACTATTCCTCCTAAGCCACCAGATTTTTTACTAATATCCAAGTTCACTTGCTATTTACTTTTTCCTGTTTCATGTGTTCGTAGTGCAGAAAGGCTTCCACCAAAACCACCAGACATGAAAGTTACATTCCATCTCAACCCTTCGGGTGTATTCTTTCCTTTCTCTCACTCTTATTTTATATTTATGTCCTTTCATTGAGGGCAATGCTTAGTTTAAGTGTGGGGGATGGAATCATGCGTTTTCTTTGTTTTTGTTAGTATTTTGTTTAATTTCAGTCAATAAAAAAATAAAAAAATGCATCTTCTTGAAAGTTTTAGGCTATAGACTGATTTGAGTCGAGTTTGCGGAGACTTGAAAAAAATTCACAAGATCGGTATCGTTTTAACACCGTAAGTCTCCTGCATATGGAAATTGATTTGAATTTGTTATTATGTTTTAGCCTTAATTTCTCATTCTTTAACAGCTCTTGAGTAGTTTATTTCAGCAGTCGGCACCATCTCTCACACACTTTACGTAGGGAAACCGATGAATATAAGTGAATGTTCCGAGAAAAAAAAAAAGAAAAAAAAAAGAGAAAAGAGTAAGAGAACACACCTTCTAAGTTTGGTGATCCTCACCCGGTCACTTAACCCAACGGTTGTGTAATCTTCAAAAAAAAAGTTTTCAAAACTCTTTGTTAGTTGGTTCAGCGGTTTCTGGTGCTGAACTTGGTAGGGAGGATTACGGTCCGATCCCCCGCAACTACATCTAAGTAAGCAAAGGGTTATGCCATGCAAGTACCGGAATCCCGTGAAAAAGGATCAGAGTCACTAACCGGTCGTCCTGCTATAAGTGTGTGGAGATAACGGGCTTAATGTGATTGCGCCTGAATGAAAAAGAGCAAAAAGGATGAGTAAGTTAGGCTATGGTATAATAATATGATTTGAATTGGTTTGTGTTAGAACAAGATTTGTTTTGATCAATTATCTTAGTTTTGATGATAACAATAATATGAATTTTGCTTAAGATAATATGGTACTCTAATCCAATGCAATTTCCTTTTCAGGAAATATATATAAAGAGTATGCATAATTCAGCGCTCAGAAGCTTTGTCTCAAAGGGTTCAGCATGCAACATCAGAACATGGTCTGGCAAGACATCAGAAGATGGTCGAAGCAGAATCAGAACATGGGTCTATGGAAGCATCAGAAGAACATGAGATCAGAAGCACTGAAGTTCTGATGGTATCACGCTCAGAAGCACTTCAAGGTCAGAAGATCAGAAGATGCTTTGCACCAAGCTGTTTGACTCTGATGATATTCAAACGTTGTACTCACAAACATCAGATCAGAAGGAAGTACAAGTGGCAAGCTACGCTGACTGACAAAAGGAACGTTAAAAGCTATAATATGCAACGTCAGTAGACACAGCGTGAACAAGGCTCGAGGTAGTTGACAAAAGCGTATAACATTAAATGCGATGCTGTACGGAACACGCAAAGCATTAAATGCACTCAACGGTCATCTTCTCCAACGCCTATAAATATGAAGTTCTGATGAGAAGCAAGGTTAACGATTCTGAACAAAAAACAACTCCTATTAACTTGCTGAAACTCTGTTCTATTCAAAGCTCAGAATCTTCATCTTCATCAAAGCTCACTACATTGCTGTTGTAATATATTAGTGAGATTAAGCTTAAACGTTAAGAGAAATATCACAGTTTGTGATTATAGCTTTTAAGAAGCAATTGTAATACTCTTAGAATTGATTACATTAAGTTGTAAGGAACTAGAGTGATCGTGTGGATCAGAATACTCTAGGAAGTCTTAGAGGTTATCTAAGCAGGTTGTAACTAGAGTGATCGTGTGGATCAGAATACTCTAGAAAAGTCTTAGAGGGTATCTAAGCAGTTGTTCCTGGAGTGATCAGTGTGTGATCAGAAGACTCTGGAAGACTTAGTTGCTGACTAAGTGGAGAACCATTGTAATCCGTGCGATTAGTGGATTAAATCCTCAGTTGAGGTAAATCATCTCTGCGGGGGTGGACTGGAGTAGTTTAGTTAACAACGAACCAGGATAAAAATAACTGTGCAATTTATTTTTATCTGTCAAGTTTTTAAAGCTACACTTATTCAAACCCCCCCTTTCTAAGTGTTTTTCTATCCTTCAATTGGCATCAGAGCGCCGGTTCTAAGGTGCAAGCACTTAACCGTGTTTAGAAAAGATTCAGGAAGAGAAAAATGCTTCAGTAAAAGATGGCTGATGAAACTGCAAAGTCTACACCTGCATCTACATCTGGCTCTGCTGAGCAACACAACGGTAACAATGGTTATACTAGACCGCCGGTATTTGATGGTGAAAACTTTGAATACTGGAAAGATAAACTGGAAAGTTACTTTCTTGGTCTAGATGGTGATCTATGGGATCTTCTGATGGATGGTTACAAACATCCAGTAAATGCCAGTGGCGTAAAGCTGACAAGGCAAGAAATGAGTGATGATCAGAAGAAGCTTTTCAGGAATCATCATAAATGCAGAACTGTTTTGCTGAATGCTATCTCTCATGCTGAGTATGAGAAGATATCCAACAGGGAAACGGCCTATGACATATATGAGTCCTTGAAAATGACTCATGAAGGAAATGCTCAAGTCAAGGAGACTAAAGCTCTCGCTTTAATCCAGAAGTATGAAGCCTTCAAGATGGAGGATGATGAAGACATTGAAAAGATGTTTTCAAGATTTCAAACTCTTATTGCTGGATTGAGAGTTCTTGACAAGGGATACACCAAGGCTGATCACGTAAAGAAGATCATCAGAAGCTTACCCAAAAGATGGGGTCCTATGGTGACTGCATTCAAGATTGCAAAGAATCTGAATGAAGTTTCTCTGGAAGAGCTTATCAGTGCCTTGAGGAGTCATGAAATAGAGCTGAACGCAAATGAGCCTCAAAAGAAAGGTAAGTCTACTGCATTAAAATCCAATATCAAGAAATGCACTAACGCTTTTCAGGCTAGAGAAGAAGATCCTGAAGAATCAGAATCTGAAGAAGAAGATGAACTGTCCTTGATCTCCAGAAGGCTAAATCAACTCTGGAAAACCAAGCAAAGGAAGTTCAGAGGCGTCAGAAGTTCAAAGAAATTTGAACGTGGAGAATCTTCTGATGACAGAAGATTTGACAAGAAGAAGGTCATGTGCTATGAATGCAATGAGCCTGGACACTTCAAGAATGAATGTCCAAAACTTCAGAAGGAAAATCCCAAGAAGAAGTTTCATAAGAAGAAAGGTCTTATGGCAACCTGGGATGAGTCAGAAGATGATTCAGACTCTGAAGATGAGCAGGCTAACTGTGCGCTGATGGCGACAGAAGATGACGGATCAGAATCTACATCAGAATCAGATTCTGAAGAGGTATTTTCTGAACTTACTAGAGATGAGTTAGTTTCCGGTCTAACTGAACTTCTGGAATTCAAGTCTCAGATTAGTCTCAAATACAAAGAGCTGAAAAAGCTATTTGAATTTGAAACAAAGAAGCTTGAGTTGGAGAATTCTGAATTAAAAGAAAAACTTTTAAAATTATCCAATAATGTTGGATCTCATTCTGATTCAGAAAAATCCACTCCTAGTCTAAACCATATTCTGAAAGAATATGATTTAAGTTTCAGGAAGTTCTTATCTAGAAGTATTGGCAGAAGTCAGCTAGCCTCTATGATATATGCTGTGTCTGGAAACAAAAGAGTCGGCATTGGTTTTGAGGGTGAAACCCCATACAAACTTGAACCTGTTGATGAAATGAAATTCACATACAAGCCATTGTATGATCAGTTCAAGTATGGCCACTCCCATGATATTAGGCACACTTCACATGCTCAAAGTTTTCACATAACACACACCAAAAAGCATGTGACACAACCTAGGAAATATCATGAAACTCACATTAAAAATTATCATGCTGTTCCTCCTATTGCTTACAATGTTAAACCCAAGTTCAATCAGAACTTGAGAAAATCTAACAAGAAAGGACCCAAGAAAATGTGGGTACCTAAGGATAAGATTATTCCTATTGCAGATATCCTTGGCTGCAAAAAGGACAAAGCACAACATGTCATGGTACCTGGACTCTGGATGCTCACGACACATGACAGGAAGAAGGTCTATGTTCCAAGACCTGGTGCTTAAGTCTGGAGGAGAAGTCAAGTTTGGAGGAGATCAGAAGGGCAAGATAATTGGCTCTGGAACTATAAAGTTTGGTAACTCTCCTTCCATTTCTAATGTACTTCTTGTAGAAGGATTAACACATAACCTCTTATCTATCAGTCAATTGAGTGACAATGGTTATGATATAATCTTTAATCAAAAGACTTGCAAGGCTGTAAATCAGAAGGATGGCTCAATCCTATTTACAGGCAAGAGGAAGAATAACATTTATAAGACAGATCTGCAAGATCTTATGAGTCAGAAGGTGACTTGTCTTATGTCTGTTTCTGAAGAGCAGTGGGTCTGGCACAGAAGATTAGGTCATGCTAGTTTGAGAAAGATTTCTCAGATTAACAAACTGGATCTTGTCAGAGGACTCCCTAATCTGAAATTCAAATCAGATGCTCTTTGTGAAGCATGTCAGAAGGGCAAGTTCTCCAAACCTGCATTCAAGTCCAAGAATGTTGTTTCTACCTCAAGGCCATTAGAACTCTTGCACATTGATCTGTTTGGCCCAGTCAAAACAGCATCTGTCAGAGGGAAGAAATATGGATTAGTCATCGTAGATGATTATAGCCGCTGGACGTGGGTAAAATTCTTGAAACACAAGGATGAGACTCATTCAGTGTTCTTTGATTTCTGCATTCAGATTCAATCTGAAAAAGAGTGTAAAATCATAAAGGTCAGAAGTGATCATGGTGGTGAATTTGAGAACAGATCCTTTGAAGAATTCTTCAAAGAAAATGGTATTGCCCATGATTTCTCTTGTCCTAGAACTCCACAGCAAAATGGAGTTGTAGAACGAAAGAATAGGACTCTGCAAGAAATGGCCAGAACCATGATCAATGAAACCAATATGGCTAAGCATTTCTGGGCAGAAGCAATAAACACTGCATGCTATATTCAGAATAGAATCTCTATCAGACCTATTCTAAACAAGACTCCTTATGAATTGTGGAAGAATAAAAAGCCCAACATTTCATATTTCCATCCTTTTGGATGTGTATGCTTTATTCTGAACACTAAAGATCATCTTGGTAAGTTTGATTCCAAAGCACAAAAATGTTTCCTTCTTGGATATTCTGAACGCTCAAAAGGCTACAGAGTATACAATACTGAAACATTGATTGTAGAAGAATCAATCAATATCAGGTTTGATGATAAGCTTGGTTCTGAAAAACCAAAGCAGTTTGATAATTTTGCAGATTGTGATATTGATATATCAGAAGTTGTTGAGCCAAGAAGCAACGCATCAGAAGCAGAGCTTCTCAGAAGCAAAGAATCTGAAGATCAAGTATCAGCTTCTCTGGAGAATCTAAGCATTTCTGAAGAACCATCTGCCAGAAGATCATCCAGACTCATCTCTGGTCATTCAGAAGATGTCATTCTTGGAAAGAAGGATGATCCAATCAGAACAAGAGCATTCCTTAAGAACAATGCAGACTGTCAATTAGGTCTTGTATCTTTGATCGAGCCAACTTCTGTTGATCATGCTCTAGAAGATCCAGACTGGATAATTGCTATGCAAGAAGAACTGAATCAGTTTACAAGGAATGATGTTTGGGATCTTGTTCCTAGACCAGATGGATTCAATATAATCGGTACAAAATGGGTCTTCAGAAACAAGCTCAGTGAGAAAGGTGAAGTGGTAAGGAACAAAGCCAGACTGGTGGCTCAGGGTTATAGTCAGCAAGAAGGGATTGACTATACAGAAACCTTTGCACCAGTGGCCAGGTTAGAATCTATTCGTCTATTAATTTCATTTGCCACTCAACATAACATCACTCTCTATCAGATGGATGTTAAGAGTGCCTTCTTAAATGGTTATATAGATGAAGAAGTTTATATCCATCAACCTCCTGGTTTTGAAGACTCTATGTCTCCTAATCATGTTTTTAAACTAAAGAAATCGTTGTATGGATTGAAACAAGCTCCCAGAGCTTGGTATGAACGCTTAAGTTCTTTCCTTCTGGATAATGGTTTCACTAGAGGAAAAGTGGACACTACTCTCTTTTGTAAAACCTTTAAAAGGGATATTTTAATTTGTCAAATATATGTAGATGATATTATTCTTGGAACATCTAATGCTACACTTGGAAAGGAGTTTGCTGAGTCTATGCAGGCTGAGTTTGAAATGAGCATGATGGGAGAACTCAAGTATTTCCTTGGAATACAAATAAATCAAACATCAGAAGGAACGTATGTTCACCAAACCAAGTATGTGAAGGAACTTCTGAAGAAGTTTAATCTTCTAGACTGCAAAGAAGCCAAAACTCCTATGCATCCAACATGCATCCTAGGTAAGGATGAGGTAAGTAAGAAGGTAGATCAGAAGTTATACAGAGGTATGATTGGATCTCTTCTATATTTGACTGCTTCTAGACCTGACATTCTATTCAGTGTTTGTTTGTGTGCTAGATTCCAATCAGATCCTAGAGAATCTCATTTAACTGCTGTTAAGAGAATTCTAAGGTATCTGAAAGGTACTACTAATGTTGGCTTAGTTTACAGAAAATCTAAAGAATACAACTTAGTAGGATTCTGCGATGCTGACTATGCTGGAGACAGAATTGAAAGAAAGAGTACTTCAGGAAGTTGCCAATTTCTTGGAAGTCATTTGATCTCCTGGTATAGCAAGAAGCAAGCAACTATTGCTCTATCAACAACAGAAGCAGAATATGTCGCTGCTGCTGGTTGCAGTACACAGATGCTCTGGATGAAGAGTCAGTTAGAAGATTATCAGATATATGAGAGTAACATTCCTATATTCTGTGATAATACTTCTGCTATATGTTTATCTAAGAATCCTATTCTTCATTCAAAGGCTAAACATATTGAGATTAAACATCATTTCATAAGGGACTATGTTCAGAAGGGTGTTATATCTTTAAACTTTGTTGATACAGACCATCAATGGGCTGATATCTTTACAAAACCCCTGGCTGAAGATAGGTTTAAGTTCATTCTGAAGAATATCAGTATGGATTTATGCCCAGAATGAGAAGATGAGAAGTTCTTACGTATGAGTATCTTCTAAAATGAATATGGATTTTTTTCAGAAGTTCTGATTGAAATCTTTTAGAAATTATGATTCGGTTATTACTAACGTTTCATTGTCTAAGTTGATTCAGAACCTCTTTTAAAGCAAAACAGCTGTAACGTTTTATCTCGGGATGGTAAACCTGTCGTTACTGTTCATGGATAAGCGCGCGTGCAGTTGAAGGGACGCCAACCATAGGTAACTGTGCTAGTCACCTCATTTGTCTTTATTATCTCTCCTCATGTCACGTAACATTAAATGCTATCCATCATTTGTTTCATTTTATTTTCTTTTAAATACTCTACAAACGCTTCTCCTTCCCTCCTATATTTTCTCTTTTACATTCTGTTTGTGTTCTCCTTCTCTATCTCTTTGCATTCCTCATAAAGTTTTTCTCTCTCTCTTCCGTTTTCTTCTCTTGCTCAAACAAAGTTTTTCTTTCTTTTAAAAAAAAAAAGTCCTAGTTCAAACCTAGCGTTCATCTTGAATCCTTTGTCTGGATCTCTTAATCATGCTCTAAGCCTGTTGAAGATCTATGACTCAAAGGCGGCAGATCTCTGCATATCTCGGGATGGCTCTCCTAATACCTCTCAAGTCAGACCTCTTCTGTGATGTTGTTATCAACTTTCACCCAAAGACAGAAGACTTTCTTGAGTTATGGGAAGAGGTTAAGAATGATATTCTTAACTTCTATGTTAAGGGAAAGCCCCGTTTGCAACAGCAGTTCTCTGTCTGTGAACTGTCCCTCTCTTCCTCTTTGGTCTCTTGAATCTCTCCTACAGTGGAGGTTCTAGTCTGGAAGACAAGAAGACCACGGGGATTCTTGATGGGTTGACACAGAATGTGTCTTGCTAGGGTTTTGTTTTTAATTTTTGTAGTCATTTCCTCTTGGAATGACTTTTTATGTATTTGCTAGGAATGTTTCTCATCTTGTTAAACATAGGAACCTTTTGTAATATCTTTTGATTATCAATGAAAAGTTTCTTTGTTTTTTACATTCCAGTGATTTTATTTGTCGTTTTATTCATCTGAATCTTTTGAAATATTCTTTTTGATGTTATGACAAAAAGGGGGAGATGATAAATGATAAATGATTTGATTAATCTATCAGTTGCTGGGTAAAGCTCCCACACATTTTCTAACAAGAACTTGCAAGTTCTATATGGTTTAAGTGTTTTGCAGGTATAAAGAAGTGAAGAGAATCTTCTAAGCAAACACAAGAAGCAAAACCATAAGAAGTGTTATTCTGTAAAAAGAATAAGCTCATGGAAACTGAAGCAAGCTGAGTGCTGTCAAGCTTCAGAAATCAGAAGCAAGAAAGAAGAATGAATCAGAAGCACTGATAATAGAATTTGATCCATATTTGTCTATCTGCTCTGACAAAATTCTATTTGCTCTGATACATTATTTTAGCCTATATGGCTCTGATACATATCATGTGTTCCAATATACATTTTGTGTTCTGACTCGTTCATGCTGACTTTTGTCGTGTAGTTTTTTGTTCTGTAACATTTCAGGATGTAGAGATGCTCTGATGATGCTCTGGTACATTCAACAATGTTCTGATACAAATCTAGCATGAAGTGATGTTGGTAGAAATTCAAAGCTCTGAAGCTATCCGAGGGAAGCAGAAATCAGAAGCTGTGAATGTTCTAAAGATCCAGAAAACTCAAGTTCTGAAGCTGTCCTAAATGGAAGCAGAAATCAGAAGCTGTGAATGTTCTGAAGATCAAAGAAATTCAAGTTCTGAAGCTGTCCTAAATGGAAGCAGAAATCAGAAGCTGTGAATGTTCTGAAGATCAAAGAAATTCAAGTTCTGAAGCTGTCCTAGATGGAAGCAGGAATCAGAAGCTGTGAGTGTTCTAGGGATCTAAAGAAATTCTAGTTCTGAAGCTGTCCAATGGAAGCAGAAGTCAGAAGCTATGAATTCTCTAAAGACAGAAGCTTATGTGATCGTCTCTACCGAAATAATCAGAGAAGTCTTTTATTAAAGTTCTTCGAGTATTTATTTCAGGGGGAGATTATTTATCTCAGGGGGAGATTGTTAATCTCAGGGGAGACATATTCATATGCTTATGCTATAGCTGTGTAATTTGTCTTTTGCCGTCTGCTCTTTCTGATCGCAAATTCATATCATTTATATATGTTTCTGTCATCATCAAAAAGGGGGAGATTGTTAGAACAAGATTTGTTCTGATCAATTATCTTAGTTTTGATGATAACAATAATATGAATTTTGCTTAAGATAATATGGTACTCTAATCCAATGCAATTTCCTTTTCAGGAAATATATATAAAGAGTATGCATAATTCAGCGCTCAGAAGCTTTGTCTCAAAGGGTTCAGCATGCAACATCAGAACATGGTCTGGCAAGACATCAGAAGATGGTCGAAGCAGAATCAGAACATGGGTCTATGGAAGCATCAGAAGAACATGAGATCAGAAGCACTGAAGTTTTGATGGTATTGTAACGCCCCGAATTTAATTAATTAGTTAATTAAATTATTTAAGAATTTAATCATTGGATTTAATCGAAGTTTGATGATCAATCGGAATTGTCGGTATTATTTTGGGAAGCGTATTTGGATTATTAAGTTAAAGTTGGATTTTATTCGGTAAGTCGGAGAATTAATAAAGTTGATTTCGTTGAAGAAATAATATTATTATTAATATTGGACTATTTGTATTTAATTCGAATTTTATCGACGAAGTCGGAATTATTTTATTAAGTTGGCATGATAATTAATCGGATTAATTTGGTGAAATAAAGTTGAAGTGTTATTTTATTAATGAGCTTAAAAATAACTTTGGATTTAATTTGAGTTGTTATGAAGTAAGGAGGGGTATGTAACTTAGGCCCAATTATGTTGGATTTAGAATTGGAAGAAGGAAGAACTATCATAACACAAAGAGGAATAGGGTTTGGAGGAGAGGTGAAGAAGAGAGCCATGGCGGAAGAGAAAAGCTAGAGGAAGTCCAATTTTCGCAGCAAGTTTCTGCAGTGAGACACCTTAGTCAAACGGACGTTTCTCCCAATCCAACCGTTGGATCGTCGCGGTTCTTGGACACAGCGTTCCAGACTCGTAGAGGTAACTTCTGACCGGAGCGATTTTCGTTTTGATGATTTTAAGTCCGTCTGACAAAGCGATTTCCGAACAGGTTTTTGTTGCGTCTCTGCACGTTGCTAGAAAAGATTTTCGGAGAAAAGATGGAAGCGGCGGCATAAGCGATGGCAACCGGGAGAGTAGAGAAATCTCATATCCAAGGTAAGGGTGGGGTTCTAGCTCTATAAACAGGATTATGATGAATGATATGTGGGGGTTATGGTTGTATGATTGCCTCTGTTTCGCGTGTTGTGATTGTATTGTTGAATGTTGAAATTGATTGACGTCGGTGAATAAGGTTATAAAAGTTCAATCAATGGTGGTGGAAAATTAAGCTAGGGTTTATAATTATTATTATTGAGGAATCAGTTGCAGAAAATTGCTAGATGTTGTCAGTAGAGTATTTTTTTTGGCACTTTAGAGTTGTAGAGATTATTATAGAATTATTTAGAGTTCTTGGAAACTCTGTCGAGTTATAATTATTAATTATTTTAAATTTTCGCGAGTTAAGAGTATAGAATAAGTTAATAAAAATATTTTGTTAGAGTGTTGAATGAGTATGAAATTATTATGACGTTGTTGTATATTAGTTGTTTCGTGCATTATGTTGAGTACGATGGGCTGCTATTTTCTTTGGGATTTATCAGTGATGTGTATGTTGCTATATTTTGTTGTTTTATGCGAAGTTGCAGGATGTTTCAGTGACGATATTTACCACTAATTATTGGTAAATGAATTGGTGATATAGGCTTATGCCTGGCGACGAGGATTTGTTGTTTATGTTGTATGTTGTGTGATGTGCATTATCGAGTTGCATACATTGCATATTTTGGCGACGGCCTGGATTGACAAATTAGCGATGAAGGCTTATGCCTTGATGCCTCTGTTTAACTGGCAATTGGCGATGGGGGCTGAAGCCCTGGGTACCACATGCATATGCACAGTTGTGTCTCATTTGAAGTGACATGAGTTGATTTTTGCGATGTGAAGTGATTTATAGTTTTATGACTGTGAAGTGATAATTTTGTATGATTTAATCCTAATATATTATTTATCATACGCTTGTTTATATTGTTGGATATCTCACCCCTTCTGAATGATGTTTCCCTACCATGGGAAATGGACAGGTACTCAAGATAGCGGTGGGAGTTTGAAGTGATTTTATGAAGTCTTTAGTTGCTGTTGTTAGTTTAAGAGTGCGCCTAAGAGGGGGGGTGAATTAGGTTTTCAAAGATTTATCCGGTTTTTAGGATACTTGTACTTATTTTTCTGGTTAAGTGTTTGAAGGTTTTTGAATGGTTCTTTTCTTTTCTTGATAATGGTGATAAAGCGGTAAATTGCGGAAAAGTAAAGAACACAACGATATATACTGGTTCCCCTCACAATCCGAGAGTACTCCAGTCCCCTTTCAAACACGAAAGAGATTTTACTATTGTTAGATCTTTGTACAAGCCTATACCAAGACTCCTCCTACAATCTTCTAACAAAACCACCAAGAACAACCCTCTTGGGTTTCAATAAGTCCTTAAGAGAACACCCTCCCTAAGGATACCTCTTGTTTCCAAAACTATGGACAACAAGGTTACACCTACCAAGAACAATCCTCTTGGATTTATAAACTTGATTATGAGAACAATCCTCTCACTAATCAACAACCCTTACTTCCAACAATCTTGGATAGCAAGTCAATAATAACAAAGAATATTTGAGTAATAAATTTGATGAACATATATCAATCTATAAGATTGATCTTCTCTTTCAAGCAAGACAATTTACAATGATCTAATAGTGCTCAAGTGTTTATATATGAATGAGAAACTTTTCTAACAATGTGTAGAAAAAGTTTCAATGAAAGTTTATGAATGATGAACACTTTGTTTGAAAATATTTGTGAGAATAAGGTTTGTAAATTGTAATGAAAGAGGTGAATTGTAAATCTGAAATGTATAGTATTTATATGTGACTATATGCCTCTTAGAATGGTTGCATATTGATAGAACAATGCAATGGTTCAAGGTTTGAAAGATGAATTCGTTTGGGACAGATTTAACATGAAAAGATGTGATCCTTCAGCAGTAATCGGTTACCAGAAGTAGGGTAACCGGTTACCCAAATGCAACGTTCATATTTTTCAAATTTTCAACACAGTAACCGGTTACTGAAACCAGGGTAACCGGTTACCCATACAAAAAACAGTGGGAATATTCTCAGTAACCGGTTACTGAAACCAGGGTAACCGGTTACCTCAGCATAAAATGTGAAAATGCATGTTTTTCTAGGTTGGAAACTTATGCCATGCATATATAAGATTGGACATGCATATGTATGAAATTTTATATGATTTTTGAGCACTAAGGAACATCAATGTAAAAGGAATTAGCTTGTACCATTATGATATGAAGATCAATCAAACAAAGCTAATCTCCATGAAAGTTGCAATCTTGATCCATTTGTAATTTGATCTTTTTGCTCATCCTTTATTGATGTATACTCATGATAGTTGTCTTCATCAAAACATAGTATTGTAGAAGCTTGCTTTCACATTCTCCCCCTTTTTGATGATGACAACCTTTGAAATATGAAGTGTAATGCTCTTATGTGAATGCTCCCCCTAAATTTGATAACTCCCCCTTGATCAAAGCTCTCCCTTGATTTTTAGAGAATTTTACTTCTTTGTGGCTGCAAATATTAGAGACAAGCAAGCATACACATACACACAAATATCTTCTCCCCCTTTGTCATTATCAAAAAGGATGGGAAAAAGATTATTGAAAATAAAATATGAACATAATTAATTCTTTACCTATGAGTTTTAACTCATGAGTGACTTCATCAAACATTCATCTTTGGTGAATATTATTTTGAAGCTTTTGTTACAAAGTTGATTTTTGCTTAGAAGATTTTGCTTTAGTCTTTCAACATAAATTACATCTTCAATTGGTTGTGAAATTTAGTGCTCCAACTTTGCCAATGCCAAGAATTATTCCTTTAAGGTATTTTCCATATGTGAAATCACCCTTGGACTTTTAGAACTAGATTTGAAAGTTAGTTTATGTCTCCCATCAAAAGCTTAGAACCACCACTTGATAAAAACACCATAGATTTTAAGTGGTCCTCAAGCAAACCTACAAAACAAATTAAGTTTGATTTGGTACCCAATGTGCTTTGGGTCCATCATAGTTAGTTCCTTTCTTCACCCATACATAATGTCCACTAGGAACACTAAAGTTCCTTACATAACAAGCATTGGGTGTGTGACCAATAATACCACAATAAAAACAAGTAGGTTCAAAGTTACTTCTATATCTAGGAACATATGGTTTCTTTTTAGGAAACCTTTTAGGATAATGATGAACCTTTTGTACTTTATTCAATTTGTTGAATTGTTCACTTGCCTTTACAATGATAGTTTTACTAGTACTTGGTTTAGACTTTGCATATCCAAGACCACTTTTATCATTAGGAAATCTTTGTTGCCTAAGGACACCTTCCAACCCAATTTGTCCTTTTTCATACCTTTCAAGGACTCTCTTTAATTGAACAATTTCAAAAGAAAATGATTCACAATTCTTGCATGCAACACTATCTTCTTGAACACTAATCATTTTTTCTTTGTCATCTTTTTCTTCTATTATCTTAACCTTCTCTTCTAAAGATGATATTATTTTCTTTTGAGATGAGATAGTTTTATAGAGAACTTTGCACTCATTTAACAATTCATTTATAGCCTCTTGAACATCATTATCAAAAAGAGAAAATTCATTACTAACCTCATTGTCTTCATCATCGGAGTGGTGGGTTGCTACCAACGCAAGATCCACATGTTCTTCATCTGAAGATGAACTTATTTCATTGTCATCCCATGCTACATATGCTTTCTTTGATTTTTTATCCTTATTTTTCTTGAAGTATTTGTTCTTCTTTTCAAGTTTAGGGCATTCACTTTTGACATGTCCTCTTTCTCCACATTCAAAGCATTTAATCTTCCTTGTTGGTGCTTCCTCTTTAATGATCTCCTTTTTCTTTTCTTTTCTTAGAAATTTTTCAAACTTTTTGATAAACTCATTATCTTCTTCACTAGTGGATTCATCCTCTTGATTGCTATCATGATGCTTGACTCTTGTCTTCAAGGCAATATCTTTTGAATCTTTCATTTGAATTTCATGCGTTTCAAGTCTTCCGAGTTCTGTTTCATATTCTTGAAGTTTACCGAACAAGGTTGCGGAAGTCATCTTTGATAGATTCTTTTTC
This sequence comes from Vicia villosa, assembly GCF_029867415.1. NCBI lineage: Eukaryota > Viridiplantae > Streptophyta > Magnoliopsida > Fabales > Fabaceae > Vicia > Vicia villosa. The sequence goes on along the minus strand of NC_081184.1, from coordinate 21,773,846 downwards.
TCGGATATCGCCGTTACTTTCGGTTGCCATTCTCTTGTTAAAGATCTGAGCACCTTTAAATTTAGTTCTTCGGTAGGAAGAGTCTTACCAAGTGCCTTCAAGTGATTTGTCAAATGAACGAATCGTTTTTGCAATTCGAGAATAGTTTCTCTGGGCTTCATTCTAAATAGTTCGTATTCTTGGCTTAAGGTATTCAATCTTGATCTTTTAACTTCAGCGGTACCTTCATGAGTTTCTACAAGAGTATCCCAAATTTCCTTTGATGTTGTACATGTTGATATTCGGAAGAATTCATCCATACTAAGAGCACCATGAAGAAGACTGATCGCCTTTTTGTCAGCAAGAACTTTCCTTCTATCATCATCGTTCCATGAAACTTTAAGCTTTGTTGATTCAACACCATCAACGATAGTTGTAGGAACAAAGGGACCATTTTGGACTGCTTCCCATACTTCTTCTCCTTTTGCTTCTAAATGAGCCTTCATTTGGATTTTCCAAAAGTCAAAGTATTCACCACAAAATAATGGAGGCTTGTTGTTACTACCACCATCTCTAAAAACTGGATTCTGATTTGCGGAAGCCATTCTGGATCTTTAGGAACAAGTTACCTATAACTTGCTCTGATGCCAATTGTTAGTTTAAGAGTGCGCCTAAGAGGGGGGGTGAATTAGGTTTTCAAAGATTTATCCGGTTTTTAGGATACTTGTACTTATTTTTCTGGTTAAGTGTTTGAAGGTTTTTGAATGGTTCTTTTCTTTTCTTGATAATGGTGATAAAGCGGTAAATTGCGGAAAAGTAAAGAACACAACGATATATACTGGTTCCCCTCACAATCCGAGAGTACTCCAGTCCCCTTTCAAACACGAAAGAGATTTTACTATTGTTAGATCTTTGTACAAGCCTATACCAAGACTCCTCCTACAATCTTCTAACAAAACCACCAAGAACAACCCTCTTGGGTTTCAATAAGTCCTTAAGAGAACACCCTCCCTAAGGATACCTCTTGTTTCCAAAACTATGGACAACAAGGTTACACCTACCAAGAACAATCCTCTTGGATTTATAAACTTGATTATGAGAACAATCCTCTCACTAATCAACAACCCTTACTTCCAACAATCTTGGATAGCAAGTCAATAATAACAAAGAATATTTGAGTAATAAATTTGATGAACATATATCAATCTATAAGATTGATCTTCTCTTTCAAGCAAGACAATTTACAATGATCTAATAGTGCTCAAGTGTTTATATATGAATGAGAAACTTTTCTAACAATTTGTAGAAAAAGTTTCAATGAAAGTTTATGAATGATGAACACTTTGTTTGAAAATATTTGTGAGAATAAGGTTTGTAAATTGTAATGAAAGAGGTGAATTGTAAATCTGAAATGTATAGTATTTATATGTGACTATATGCCTCTTAGAATGGTTGCATATTGATAGAACAATGCAATGGTTCAAGGTTTGAAAGATGAATTCGTTTGGGACAGATTTAACATGAAAAGATGTGATCCTTCAGCAGTAATCGGTTACCAGAAGTAGGGTAACCGGTTACCCAAATGCAACGTTCATATTTTTCAAATTTTCAACACAGTAACCGGTTACTGAAACCAGGGTAACCGGTTACCCATACAAAAAACAGTGGGAATATTCTCAGTAACCGGTTACTGAAACCAGGGTAACCGGTTACCTCAGCATAAAATGTGAAAATGCATGTTTTTCTAGGTTGGAAACTTATGCCATGCATATATAAGATTGGACATGCATATGTATGAAATTTTATATGATTTTTGAGCACTAAGGAACATCAATGTAAAAGGAATTAGCTTGTACCATTATGATATGAAGATCAATCAAACAAAGCTAATCTCCATGAAAGTTGCAATCTTGATCCATTTGTAATTTGATCTTTTTGCTCATCCTTTATTGATGTATACTCATGATAGTTGTCTTCATCAAAACATAGTATTGTAGAAGCTTGCTTTCACAGCTGTTAGTTCGAGTTGGGTCTTGCTCTGATACGTAGCACTCGGGGGGATGAACGATTGTCTTTTAATTGTTGTTATAACTATAAGTTGTTAACTTTTAAGTGGAATTTATGAAGTAATATGATGTTGGTGAAGTTGTTTTAGTTTAATAAAAATATTATGTGAAGTGAAGTTGAATAATTGATATTATTATTATTAATAAAAGTTGTTTTTATTTTTTTAAAAGAGTAAACAGGTTTTATCGGTTCATCCGAGTTATGTGCTATGTATCTATGATATATGTGATTAAGTTGTTTGTTGTTTTACGTTGAATGTGACATCCCAATTGTATGTTGAATTTCCGCACTCTGATTTTATTAAATATTAGTTGGGTAGATTTGGGGTGTTACAATTGGTATCAGAGCAGGTCGGTCTGTCCGGCCAGTGTTGTCTAATATTATTTATCCTTTTGTATGCGACAAGTGTGTGAAACACTGTCGGTACTTGTTTATTTTCTAGTTGCTGGTTGCAGGAGTTGCCTCGAAGCTAAGTGGGGGAGAAGCGGTGCTTCTCGGATCTATTCAGATGTAAGATGTTGGTGTGCTGCAGTTGGCTACAGTGCAAGTATTGTTTAAGTTGTGTTGTTTTCCGAGGTAACATTGATTTAAGATTTTAGTTGTTTGACAAGTTGGAGCGTCTTGAATGAAGAAAGGATGTTGGTAGATCTTGGAAGCAAGAGAGATAGATGGAACTTATGTCCATCAACCTCAAATTCTGATTTTTGCAATTATGGATTAGCTGTCAGTAAAAGGGGCATAACTTTTTACTCGTGATTCTGATTGAAGCGATTCTGGACTTTTTGAAAAGCTTACGAAATTCCCTATAGTTTGCATATAAGATTTGTCTTCAGGAAATTTGTGAAGAGGAAGAAAAGTGCATTTTAATATTTGGGTATGATGCTGATTTTTGGAAAATTCTGCATACGGGAATTCTGGACCAGTCCCATTGCAAGGATGTGTTGCACCCTAAAATTTGCCCATATAATTTTATTTTATTTCTAACTGGCTATTGCTTTAAAATCATTCACATATTAGGCCATCAATAAAAAAAATCATACATTCATCAGTAATTTGAAAATGAGATTAAGGATCTTGGATGTAAAGGATTTTATTTAGAGACTAAGGGTTTAAGCTCACAAAAGAGTAAATTGATTGGTTGGATCTCTTCGCATACAAGAGATCGTGGTTTAGGCATTATTCAAGGTTATCATTATTCAAGGATTCAAAGTATGTTTTTATTCAAAGATGTCAAATAGTTCTTATATCTCTAGCCCGTATGGTGATTATCTCAAGTTCAAGGGTGAAGCTTAAAGCCCATTTATCCAAGATTTATTCATGTTACAAGAAGGGAAACCAAAGAGAAAATAATTACACAAAAAGCCCAAGTTCATTTCAAGGAGCCCAATATCCATTACAAATCACAATCAAACATTCATTCAAAAGCCCAATTATTCATTACACATCACCCAAAAAAAGGAACTATTACAAAATATATTACAAGTCAGTATCCTGATCCTAAGGTCTCCTATATAAATTCCTAAACCCAACTACCATACATATTTAAATCAACCACAGTCAGCTAATCTCCCTCTCGCTTTCAAGCTTGCCCATCTACTTTAAATCCTCTAATTCCAATACCACGTCGTGATATATATATACCCAGCATAAACACCTTGCCAAACCTGCATACAAAAAAATCATCACCATTCAATTCAAGAGAGAACTAAAAAACGAGGCGAATGAAATCCAAATCTCATCAACATACACACCACATTCAAATCAGACCCACAATGTAAACCAAGCTCATTCAAGAGATGCTTCAGTGCCTAACACAGTCCCAAAACCGATTTTCCATTCATTAAGCTCACTGTTACTTACAAACCAATCTATAATCCTGACAGCATTTAACAGAAAATTCCCTAAACCAATTTCAATTCTTTTTCCATCCACCAGTTAACAATTTCAAACCTATAACTAACTACCTTATAACCACCTCTAACTGTCTAACTGATTCATAACAAACTTATAACAGAATTGGAACCAATTTGTAACTAACAGGGTATAACTGAAATCTGTAACAGAAAGAAGGGGGAGAAGAACAGAAGATAACAGAAACTTCCAGATGCATAACAGAGAAAAACAGAAAAAGAGAACTGAGCTAACCTGAATCTCTATATAACAAAGATCTCTATCATTCTTTAAGCTCTCTCCACTCTGTTCCCATCTTCTTCTCTCCACTCTGTTCCCCACGCCTTCACTCTGTTTCCATTCATCTTCTCCATCACCTTCAAACTCCTCCATTTTCATCACACACCTTATGCTTCATTCTTCACCATCCCTTCTCATCCCAGCCATTCTTCACTCTCTATCTCCATTTTCACCTCTGAACCACGCCCATTCATCATCACCATCTTCAATTCACACCTGCAAAATCATCACAAAAAAACTCAGAAAATCAACCTTCATCATTCATTCTTGAACCTGCAGAAGAATCACAATCTTCTTCATACGAAAATCTTCGAACAACTTTGATTCTCTCACCATCTCTGAATCTCTCTTCATCGCTCTTCAACCATCAGAATCTCTACAATCAAGCTCTCCAACCATCATCTCCGTCATCATTAATCATCATCATCTGCATTAACAGCCATATTGCAATTCAGAGGAGAGAAGAAGAAGATTCAAAAAGCAGAAAGAAAAAGAATGAGACGCACCTGAGCCGAGGATTATTCACGCGTTTATTTCGCGATTCAAGCATCGGCAAGGAACACGGATTCTTCACTCCGGTCTTCTTCGACACTTCTCACTCCAGGTAAGCCTAGAAACTCCCTTTACTTCATTCGCCCTTTGTTCTCTTCATATTTCCTCTTCACTGTAATGTAGAACTCAATTCCCTGAGTGCTTCATCCATGCTTACGGCACCGTAGTTTCGTTCGTGTGTAGTTAATATTGACTTCGCTTGTTCCAGGGTTCTTTGAGTTCGTAGATTTGGGGATTTAGTTTGAGGACTAGGATATGAGTGTGAAAACGAATCGAAGGTGAAGTGGTTAGTGGTTCATGGTGGTGTCCGTCGCATTTCTAGCCGGAGAATGGTTTACGAGCGGCGCTTAGTCGCCGTCTGCGTTCATGAGAATGATAGGGGAGAACGCGAAGGAGATGAAACGTCTCGTTTCCAACCCTAATCCCTTTGTAATTTTTATTTTCTTTCTGTTTATTTTCTTTTATTAATTAATTATTTTATCTGAATTAACAAAAAACCATAAAATCTAATCAGTCAGGGATCATGTCATTGGGCCTCACCGTATCACTATCACACCCCCTGAGGCCCGTGCTATCTCTTTTGGCAAAACAAAATCTGTGACAAAAAATAACTGCTGGGCCACCAATACCCTTGCGCCCAGGTTTCTAATTACACCATTAATTCAGTTTGCACCCCCTGGTTCTAACATTGTTTTTAGGTTACTTAGATTTTTTGATGTTTCTCTTAGTGAATAAAAAGCTAATTTTTCATCTCTTATTTTAGACTTTAATACATAATTGTTGTCATATGAAAATGTTCACAAAAATAATAGTTTTAGGCTTTTATTTCATTTCTTTTTGCTTGATTAAAATCATGTACTTTGTCATAAAAAACCATAAAAAATAAATAGTCCTTTAATTCGATTTTTGTACTATTTTGCATCGTTCACTTTCATGTCTTGTACCATATTTTCAAGTGTTTATGTTAGCCATTTTACACTAATTTTTGTATCGTTATTTACTTGTATTTTTACTCGTAATTTCGATCTCCGCTTATGCTTATATTTTCATGCCACTTTTTGCTCCTAACCATTAGGTAGAAACCATGACAACTTTAGGAATTAGAGGTTCCCATCATATTAGGCTAGTTTTCATCTTAGGCTAGTTTTGTTTATTTTCCTTTTCAACTTTTAAAACATTAATAAAGGACGACGCGAATCATGCTAATGCTTTGTTTTTAGTGTGAAAGAAATGATGGGGGCGTAGGCCCCGATGTATGTTCTTTCCCACTTAGCGGAAGAGAAATGATTGAGGCGTAGGCCTCGGTGTATTTCTTAACCGTTATTTAGAGAAACGATTGTGGCGTAGGCCTCGATGTGCATTCTCTAAATATTCAAAAAATTGTATTTCATTTAGAGAAACGATTGTGGCGTAGGCCTCGATGTGCATTCTCTAAATATTCAAAAATTCTCTTTTTAAGGCATGATTCAAGTCATAAATTAATTTCCCTTAAAAGACACCCAACCAAAAACATTTCAAAATATCTAATAAAGGCTCAGAGCTAATCAAAGTGAGGAAGTGATGCGATGCCTTGTAGTAGGTTATCGTCCATCATGGAATTACATCTAAAAAATACAAACCAATCTTTCTTCTCTCTCTTGCCTCCGAGGCATTCTTTCTCTTGCCTTCAGGGCATTCTTTCTCATTAATCGGACACGTTATTTCCGCTCCATTCCCAGCTTAAGACTCCAGAGGTCGAGCAGCGGAGTGCGAATGTAACGTCGTTCACTAAAAAACACAAAAACAAACAAAAACTAAAGAGCCGAACTACGGCGCTCTGATTCCTGAAAAGGATACGTAGGCATTAGGTCGCGGGGCCTAAGCGAGCACAACTATTTATAAACCTTATTTTCCCCGTGTTACTTTTATTTCATTTGCATGCATTCCCTTAGCATTAAGCTTTAGATTTATACACCCTTAGAATAGAACAAACGTAAGTGGATCCTGTGGAGTACCACAGACGTGAGGGGTGCTAATACCTTCCCCTTGCGTAACCGACTTCTTACCCGATCTCTGGTCGCAAGACCTTTTCTTATCCTTTCCTTATTCTAGGTTTCCTGATATTCCTTTCCCTCTTTGGGATAAATATATTGGTGGCGACTCTGTCTACATTTCGCGAGCGTGCGACAGCTGGCGACTCTGCTGGGGAAGTCATAGACTTGTGCTAGTCCATTCTTAGCAAGTCGATCCTAGCTTGCGTTTGTTTTCTTTTCTTTGGGTGTTCATTTATTGCTTTACTACTTTATTATTTTATTGCTTTATTGCTTTATTGCTTTATTTCTTTATGCATGTCACTTTTATTTTCCTATACTATGGATTATTATCATGCTGTTCTGTTGGGTTGGGATGTTACTGATTTGAGGTAAAAGGCCCAATACCCAGGCCAGAGTTGACACATAGGATACCTAGGATAGAGTGGATAGTCATGACGCCGATGAGATGTCAGGTCTTGTCTAGTGCGATCATGAGACCCACGCCCAGTCGAGGTTCAAATGGGGTATCATCGTTGGCATGTAGATGCAACAATGGTGGTATCTCAGGAGAACTGATAACGCTGGTTGCCATATTGACCTACCCTGACCTAGACTACACCCGTGAGTGGGGAGGGAATCATATTCTTTACAGGTACAGGTACATGTTCTGTCGGTGACTATTGGTTCTCCCGGTATTCAAAAGGACGTCGAACCTTTGATCCTGGAACATTTGACTTATACAGAAGCTATACATCAGTTATCTATCAGAATCAACGTCGAACCTCTGAATCTGGAGGATTCGACCTTATTTGACTTATGCAAAGGTTATCTATCAGAATCAACGTCGAACCTCTGAATCTGGAGGGTTCGACCATCTTTGACTCATGCACGAGCTATTTATCCAGAAAGCAACGTCGAACCTCTGAATCTGGAGGGTTCGACCATATCTTATTGACCATGAGAAGTTGTTATCCAAGAGGCCTTGATCCTTGATCCTGATTTATGATACATTTGCATCTTCATTGACATTTTTGCATTCATGCATGTACATCCATGGTTACCAAGACTCTTACCACTGTTCCTCTCCATCAGATCGGTCAAGACGATTCCTCCACACCGATATCTAACAAGAGCTCACAGAAGAAGAATCATGGGGAATTACAAATAAGATCAAGCTACCATCAGAAAACTCCATGCCCCCTAAAGGGGGCACCTCCCACCAATGGAGCCTGAAGATTTTGTGTTTGTCAGAGAACATTTCATGTGCATCAAAATAAAGCCAAGCTTGCCATTGTATAGATTCCTCGTGTACTGTCAATTGTATTACTTTTGTTGGTATCAAGTACTTCTTATTGTAAGAAACTCAATCTGTTTGAATAAATAAAAATAATGCAATATACATGTTTTTCTCAAATCATTTCATCTTGTCATTATGTTCATTGATACTTCACTCATTTGTCTTAAGCAACTAAAAAAAAGGAGAATGATGAAAAATCAAAAAACACATGAATCACTAATTGTATGCTTTTGGAACAAGATCCTGCTGAGGATGTACAGGCATTGTTTCAATTCCTAAACACCGGAGTTATAAGGGAGTGAAACCTTCGTAAACCCCTTTGAGCCTATGGAGTAGTAGTTTCTTTTCAAAAAATGCAAAACCCTCAATCTTTACCAGGGGCAGGGTAGTCTTCAGTTAGTGCGACCGAGCGTTCAAATTTCAGGTATTCCATCAGAGGATCAATCATATTCTATCTCTCACAACAAAGAAGAAGAGCACAATCCACAATGGATGTCTCTCATTCATTGAGAAAAAGGCAGTCACAACTTTTTCAACAAGTCAATCACCAAAATCATACAACTTGTTCCCGAACGAGACAAAAAAAGAATGAAAAGAAAGTTATGAATCATGAAAAAAAAGGAAAAAAAAGAGCCCGCTAAGTCAAAAAAAAAGAGAAAGAAGGAAAAGCTTTGAAGCAATTGACTTAGGCAAAAATTAGGGCATATCCCGCTGGACAACGAACACCAAAATCAAAAGAAGCTTTTTGTCCAGGCAAAAGTTAGGGAAAGCAAAAGACAAAGCAAAAGAAGAATTCTCCAAGGGACAAGTTGTTATGACCATCAACAAAAGCGCCAAAAGGTGACTGCCACCTCCATCAAAGCTACAAAGGATCCTCATCCATCACAATCCTTCCTGAAAGATGAACACTCGTGTCAAACTAACTGAACGTAGGACTGGAGGACATCACGAAGAGGGGTGGGTTAAGTAGAACTTGAGCCTTTATCCTTTGTTTCTCAAACCGTGAACCCGGCCACGTTACAACCCTCAAAAGTCCTAATTGAAGCAAGGTTCGTTCCGAAAGCATACAAACTGTAAAAATCATGTCAAACTGACTCCTAATGTTGCTTTTCATTTGTGTTAGTATCAATACAACATTTTGACAAATAAAACTTTTCTTTTGAGATTAACATGTGCATTGCATTCTCATTATCTCTTTCAAAACAGAATTGTCTCTAATATGAAATTAAGTATTTGATACCAAGGAAAGTTCAACATTGAAATTCCATCGAGTAATCTTACAAAGGCAAAGGTTGGTCATCCACTAAGCAAATATCTGAAACATCCATTAGGTGGAAGAGTTCCTTTCAATCTGGGGCATCCATTCCATGATCTACACTGGGGCAGACCATCGCAAATTTCCATGATTCAATCATTATCAAAGTTCTATCTCAAGAAATCATACACGCTGGGGCAAGCTAGTAACAATTCATCTCTTCATCTTCAATCAAGCGTCAGATATCAAGATAGGTGTCGAGAAGTCAAGCCAAACACCTCACCTTCACAAATTCTATCCTACAAGCAATGACCTTTCTATAAAGGCACTCTCCATCCATCCTTGGTGCCTTGGAAACAAATCATTCCGTTCATAGTCATGCATGCATCATGCATATCATCGCATTCTCATTGGCATATCTCCCTCAATAATCCAATCATCAACAAATCAGGGGCATCCACCCCACCTTGATTCTCAAGCAGAGTTTCAGAACTCCACCTAATCTATTCCACACAAAGCAAAAACCCTGACAAATCCATCAGTACACTGCATATAGAAATCATTGCATCACATCTTCAGAAGTGCATAAAGTAAATCAAACATTTGCATATGAAGCATAAGCCAAGTTACTCATCAGATGAGGTCCCTACAAGCAATCAATCGATATTCCACTGGATCACTCAGAGTTACCATTGTGGTGTCATCTCCCAAAGCCAATCATGGTCATTTTTCTTCAACCCAGAGTTGATGTTTTTGAGTTCAACCCAGAGTTGACTTTCTCTCCGTCTTTTAACCGAGTTAATTATCTCCTCCCACTCAACCCAGAGTTGACGGTTATCTCTTTTCTTTTCCCGCTCAACCCAGAGTTGACGCTTATCTTTTACTCAACCCAGAGTTGATTCCTTGTCTTTTCCCACTCAACCCAGAGTTGATGGTTATTCTTTATCCTTTTCCCCTCTCGACCCAGAGTTGATGGTTACCCCTTATTCAATCCAGAATTGATTTCTCTTCCCCTCTCAACCCAGAGTTGATGATTATCCCTTATTCAATCCAGAATTGATTTCTCTTCCCCTCTCAACCCAAAGTTGATGGTTATCTCTTGTCTTTTCTAGCTCAACCCAGAGTTGACGGTTATCTTTTATTCAACCCAGAGTTGATCCTTGTCTTTCTTTCCCATTCAACCCAGAGTTGACGGTTATCTTTTATTCAACCCATAGTTGATCCTTCTCTTTCCCATTCAACCCAGAGATGACGGTTACCTTTTGTCATTTTCCACTCAACCCCGAGTTGACCCACTTTTCTTTTTCAACCCAGAGTTGACGTTTATTTCATTTTTAACCCAGAGTTAATTTGTTCAACCCAGAGTTGATACAATCTTCCTTAGTGGATTTAACACCATTTCTTCCCCAGTGGATCATACCTCATGGGGCAAATTTTCAGGTTCACTTGGTATTTAATCTTCTTCTACCTTGAATTTTCGAAAGGCTAGCGCCAATCTCACCTTCAGGTTTAAGACGATTAAATAGGGGCAGCTGTTGCACCCTAAAATTTGCCCATATAATTTTATTTTATTTCTAACTGGCTATTGCTTTAAAATCATTCACATATTAGGCCATCAATAAAAAAAATCATACATTCATCAGTAATTTGAAAATGAGATTAAGGATCTTGGATGTAAAGGATTTTATTTAGAGACTAAGGGTTTAAGCTCACAAAAGAGTAAATTGATTGGTTGGATCTCTTCGCATACAAGAGATCGTGGTTTAGGCATTATTCAAGGTTATCATTATTCAAGGATTCAAAGTATGTTTTTATTCAAAGATGTCAAATAGTTCTTATATCTCTAGCCCGTATGGTGATTATCTCAAGTTCAAGGGTGAAGCTTAAAGCCCATTTATCCAAGATTTATTCATGTTACAAGAAGGGAAACCAAAGAGAAAATAATTACACAAAAAGCCCAAGTTCATTTCAAGGAGCCCAATATCCATTACAAATCACAATCAAACATTCATTCAAAAGCCCAATTATTCATTACACATCACCCAAAAAAAGGAACTATTACAAAATATATTACAAGTCAGTATCCTGATCCTAAGGTCTCCTATATAAATTCCTAAACCCAACTACCATACATATTTAAATCAACCACAGTCAGCTAATCTCCCTCTCGCTTTCAAGCTTGCCCATCTACTTTAAATCCTCTAATTCCAATACCACGTCGTGATATATATATACCCAGCATAAACACCTTGCCAAACCTGCATACAAAAAAATCATCACCATTCAATTCAAGAGAGAACTAAAAAACGAGGCGAATGAAATCCAAATCTCATCAACATACACACCACATTCAAATCAGACCCACAATGTAAACCAAGCTCATTCAAGAGATGCTTCAGTGCCTAACACAGTCCCAAAACCGATTTTCCATTCATTAAGCTCACTGTTACTTACAAACCAATCTATAATCCTGACAGCATTTAACAGAAAATTCCCTAAACCAATTTCAATTCTTTTTCCATCCACCAGTTAACAATTTCAAACCTATAACTAACTACCTTATAACCACCTCTAACTGTCTAACTGATTCATAACAAACTTATAACAGAATTGGAACCAATTTGTAACTAACAGGGTATAACTGAAATCTGTAACAGAAAGAAGGGGGAGAAGAACAGAAGATAACAGAAACTTCCAGATGCATAACAGAGAAAAACAGAAAAAGAGAACTGAGCTAACCTGAATCTCTATATAACAAAGATCTCTATCATTCTTTAAGCTCTCTCCACTCTGTTCCCATCTTCTTCTCTCCACTCTGTTCCCCACGCCTTCACTCTGTTTCCATTCATCTTCTCCATCACCTTCAAACTCCTCCATTTTCATCACACACCTTATGCTTCATTCTTCACCATCCCTTCTCATCCCAGCCATTCTTCACTCTCTATCTCCATTTTCACCTCTGAACCACGCCCATTCATCATCACCATCTTCAATTCACACCTGCAAAATCATCACAAAAAAACTCAGAAAATCAACCTTCATCATTCATTCTTGAACCTGCAGAAGAATCACAATCTTCTTCATACGAAAATCTTCGAACAACTTTGATTCTCTCACCATCTCTGAATCTCTCTTCATCGCTCTTCAACCATCAGAATCTCTACAATCAAGCTCTCCAACCATCATCTCCGTCATCATTAATCATCATCATCTGCATTAACAGCCATATTGCAATTCAGAGGAGAGAAGAAGAAGATTCAAAAAGCAGAAAGAAAAAGAATGAGACGCACCTGAGCCGAGGATTATTCACGCGTTTATTTCGCGATTCAAGCATCGGCAAGGAACACGGATTCTTCACTCCGGTCTTCTTCGACACTTCTCACTCCAGGTAAGCCTAGAAACTCCCTTTACTTCATTCGCCCTTTGTTCTCTTCATATTTCCTCTTCACTGTAATGTAGAACTCAATTCCCTGAGTGCTTCATCCATGCTTACGGCACCGTAGTTTCGTTCGTGTGTAGTTAATATTGACTTCGCTTGTTCCAGGGTTCTTTGAGTTCGTAGATTTGGGGATTTAGTTTGAGGACTAGGATATGAGTGTGAAAACGAATCGAAGGTGAAGTGGTTAGTGGTTCATGGTGGTGTCCGTCGCATTTCTAGCCGGAGAATGGTTTACGAGCGGCGCTTAGTCGCCGTCTGCGTTCATGAGAATGATAGGGGAGAACGCGAAGGAGATGAAACGTCTCGTTTCCAACCCTAATCCCTTTGTAATTTTTATTTTCTTTCTGTTTATTTTCTTTTATTAATTAATTATTTTATCTGAATTAACAAAAAACCATAAAATCTAATCAGTCAGGGATCATGTCATTGGGCCTCACCGTATCACTATCACACCCCCTGAGGCCCGTGCTATCTCTTTTGGCAAAACAAAATCTGTGACAAAAAATAACTGCTGGGCCACCAATACCCTTGCGCCCAGGTTTCTAATTACACCATTAATTCAGTTTGCACCCCCTGGTTCTAACATTGTTTTTAGGTTACTTAGATTTTTTGATGTTTCTCTTAGTGAATAAAAAGCTAATTTTTCATCTCTTATTTTAGACTTTAATACATAATTGTTGTCATATGAAAATGTTCACAAAAATAATAGTTTTAGGCTTTTATTTCATTTCTTTTTGCTTGATTAAAATCATGTACTTTGTCATAAAAAACCATAAAAAATAAATAGTCCTTTAATTCGATTTTTGTACTATTTTGCATCGTTCACTTTCATGTCTTGTACCATATTTTCAAGTGTTTATGTTAGCCATTTTACACTAATTTTTGTATCGTTATTTACTTGTATTTTTACTCGTAATTTCGATCTCCGCTTATGCTTATATTTTCATGCCACTTTTTGCTCCTAACCATTAGGTAGAAACCATGACAACTTTAGGAATTAGAGGTTCCCATCATATTAGGCTAGTTTTCATCTTAGGCTAGTTTTGTTTATTTTCCTTTTCAACTTTTAAAACATTAATAAAGGACGACGCGAATCATGCTAATGCTTTGTTTTTAGTGTGAAAGAAATGATGGGGGCGTAGGCCCCGATGTATGTTCTTTCCCACTTAGCGGAAGAGAAATGATTGAGGCGTAGGCCTCGGTGTATTTCTTAACCGTTATTTAGAGAAACGATTGTGGCGTAGGCCTCGATGTGCATTCTCTAAATATTCAAAAAATTGTATTTCATTTAGAGAAACGATTGTGGCGTAGGCCTCGATGTGCATTCTCTAAATATTCAAAAATTCTCTTTTTAAGGCATGATTCAAGTCATAAATTAATTTCCCTTAAAAGACACCCAACCAAAAACATTTCAAAATATCTAATAAAGGCTCAGAGCTAATCAAAGTGAGGAAGTGATGCGATGCCTTGTAGTAGGTTATCGTCCATCATGGAATTACATCTAAAAAATACAAACCAATCTTTCTTCTCTCTCTTGCCTCCGAGGCATTCTTTCTCTTGCCTTCAGGGCATTCTTTCTCATTAATCGGACACGTTATTTCCGCTCCATTCCCAGCTTAAGACTCCAGAGGTCGAGCAGCGGAGTGCGAATGTAACGTCGTTCACTAAAAAACACAAAAACAAACAAAAACTAAAGAGCCGAACTACGGCGCTCTGATTCCTGAAAAGGATACGTAGGCATTAGGTCGCGGGGCCTAAGCGAGCACAACTATTTATAAACCTTATTTTCCCCGTGTTACTTTTATTTCATTTGCATGCATTCCCTTAGCATTAAGCTTTAGATTTATACACCCTTAGAATAGAACAAACGTAAGTGGATCCTGTGGAGTACCACAGACGTGAGGGGTGCTAATACCTTCCCCTTGCGTAACCGACTTCTTACCCGATCTCTGGTCGCAAGACCTTTTCTTATCCTTTCCTTATTCTAGGTTTCCTGATATTCCTTTCCCTCTTTGGGATAAATATATTGGTGGCGACTCTGTCTACATTTCGCGAGCGTGCGACAGGATGATAACTTTATACTCGTAAATCGGATTTAAGCGATTCTTGAAGTTCAGGAATCTACATGAAATTACCTTCATTTTGGAATATAATTTTGTGTTTGGGAGGTTTGTATTGAAAGAGATAAGTGTGTTTGAAGTTTGGTGATTCTTGCTGAAAATTTGGAAAAAGTTGTAGAAGTTGTTGGGAAGTTTTGAATTGTAAGTTAGGATCGGAAATGCGAGTCGGTGAGTACAATTGGGAAAAGAATACTATTAATGTTGGTAATGATGGTTTATACTTCAATATCGTTGTCGGCTGTCTATTGACAAATTGAGGACTTGATCACCATTAATCTCTTGTTGATAGAGGACGAAAATTGTGTTGGATGGTATAGACGTATCTTGCTATCTTGATGGTGAGTAAAGTGATGGATGCTATAACGAGAATCTTGTTGATAAGAGTATTTTGTGATGTTGTATAGTCGAGTATAAGCGAGGTTGAGGATAGTTGTGTCGGATAGATTTTCGAGGACGAAAATATTCAAGTGGGGGAGAGTTGTAACGCCCCGAATTTAATTAATTAGTTAATTAAATTATTTAAGAATTTAATCATTGGATTTAATCGAAGTTTGATGATCAATCGGAATTGTCGGTATTATTTTGAGAAGCGTATTTGGATTATTAAGTTAAAGTTGGATTTTATTCGGTAAGTCGGAGAATTAATAAAGTTGATTTCGTTGAAGAAATAATATTATTATTAATATTGGACTATTTGTATTTAATTCGAATTTTATCGACGAAGTCGGAATTATTTTATTAAGTTGGCATGATAATTAATCGGATTAATTTGGTGAAATAAAGTTGAAGTGTTATTTTATTAATGAGCTTAAAAATAACTTTGGATTTAATTTGAGTTGTTATGAAGTAAGGAGGGGTATGTAACTTAGGCCCAATTATGTTGGATTTAGAATTGGAAGAAGGAAGAACTATCATAACACAAAGAGGAATAGGGTTTGGAGGAGAGGTGAAGAAGAGAGCCATGGCGGAAGAGAAAAGCTAGAGGAAGTCCAATTTTCGCAGCAAGTTTCTGCAGTGAGACACCTTAGTAAAACGGACGTTTCTCCCAATCCAACCGTTGGATCGTCGCGGTTCTTGGACACAGCGTTCCAGACTCGTAGAGGTAACTTCTGACCGGAGCGATTTTCGTTTTGATGATTTTAAGTCCGTCTGACAAAGCGATTTCCGAACAGGTTTTTGTTGCGTCTCTGCACGTTGCTAGAAAAGATTTTCGGAGAAAAGATGGAAGCGGCGGCATAAGCGATGGCAACCGGGAGAGTAGAGAAATCTCATATCCAAGGTAAGGGTGGGGTTCTAGCTCTATAAACAGGATTATGATGAATGATATGTGGGGGTTATGGTTGTATGATTGCCTCTGTTTCGCGTGTTGTGATTGTATTGTTGAATGTTGAAATTGATTGACGTCGGTGAATAAGGTTATAAAAGATCAATCAATGGTGGTGGAAAATTAAGCTAGGGTTTATAATTATTATTATTGAGGAATCAGTTGCAGAAAATTGCTAGATGTTGTCAGTAGAGTATTTTTTTGGCACTTTAGAGTTGTAGAGATTATTATAGAATTATTTAGAGTTCTTGGAAACTCTGTCGAGTTATAATTATTAATTATTTTAAATTTTCGCGAGTTAAGAGTATAGAATAAGTTAATAAAAATATTTTGTTAGAGTGTTGAATGAGTATGAAATTATTATGACGTTGTTGTATATTAGTTGTTTCGTGCATTATGTTGAGTACGATGGGCTGCTATTTTCTTTGGGATTTATCAGTGATGTGTATGTTGCTATATTTTGTTGTTTTATGCGAAGTTGCAGGATGTTTCAGTGACGATATTTACCACTAATTATTGGTAAATGAATTGGTGATATAGGCTTATGCCTGGCGACGAGGATTTGTTGTTTATGTTGTATGTTGTGTGATGTGCATTATCGAGTTGCATACATTGCATATTTTGGCGACGGCCTGGATTGACAAATTAGCGATGAAGGCTTATGCCTTGATGCCTCTGTTTAACTGGCAATTGGCGATGGGGGCTGAAGCCCTGGGTACCACATGCATATGCACAGTTGTGTCTCATTTGAAGTGACATGAGTTGATTTTTGCGATGTGAAGTGATTTATAGTTTTATGACTGTGAAGTGATAATTTTGTATGATTTAATCCTAATATATTATTTATCATACGCTTGTTTATATTGTTGGATATCACACCCCTTCTGAATGATGTTTCCCTACCATGGGAAATGGACAGGTACTCAAGATAGCGGTGGGAGTTTGAAGTGATTTTATGAAGTCTTTAGTTGCTGTTAGTTCGAGTTGGGTCTTGCTCTGATACGTAGCACTCGGGGGGATGAACGATTGTCTTTTAATTGTTGTTATAACTATAAGTTGTTAACTTTTAAGTGGAATTTATGAAGTAATATGATGTTGGTGAAGTTGTTTTAGTTTAATAAAAATATTATGCGAAGTGAAGTTGAATAATTGATATTATTATTATTAATAAAAGTTGTTTTTATTTTTTTAAAAGAGTAAACAGGTTTTATCGGTTCATCCGAGTTATGTGCTATGTATCTATGATATATGTGATTAAGTTGTTTGTTGTTTTACGTTGAATGTGACATCCCAATTGTATGTTGAATTTCCGCACTCTGATTTTATTAAATATTAGTTGGGTAGATTTGGGGTGTTACAGGTATCACGCTCAGAAGCACTTCAAGGTCAGAAGATCAGAAGATGCTTTGCACCAAGCTGTTTGACTCTGATGATATTCAAACGCTGTACTCACAAACATCAGATCAGAAGGAAGTACAAGTGGCAAGCTACGCTGACTGACAAAAGGAACGTTAAAAGCTATAATAGGCAACGTCAGTAGACACAGCGTGAACAAGGCTCGAGGTAGTTGACAAAAGCGTATAACATTAAATGCGATGCTGTACGGAACACGCAAAGCATTAAATGCACTCAACGGTCATCTTCTCCAACGCCTATAAATATGAAGTTCTGATGAGAAGCAAGGTTAACGATTCTGAACAAAAAACAACTCCTATTAACTTGCTGAAACTCTGTTCTATTCAAAGCTCAGAATCTTCATCTTCATCAAAGCTCACTACATTGCTGTTGTAATATATTAGTGAGATTAAGCTTAAACGTTAAGAGAAATATCACAGTTTGTGATTATAGCTTTTAAGAAGCAATTGTAATACTCTTAGAATTGATTACATTAAGTTGTAAGGAACTAGAGTGATCGTGTGGATCAGAATACTCTAGGAAGTCTTAGAGGTTATCTAAGCAGGTTGTAACTAGAGTGATCGTGTGGATCAGAATACTCTAGAAAAGTCTTAGAGGGTATCTAAGCAGTTGTTCCTGGAGTGATCAGTGTGTGATCAGAAGACTCTGGAAGACTTAGTTGCTGACTAAGTGGAGAACCATTGTAATCCGTGCGATTAGTGGATTAAATCCTCAGTTGAGGTAAATCATCTCTGCGGGGGTGGACTGGAGTAGTTTAGTTAACAACGAACCAGGATAAAAATAACTGTGCAATTTATTTTTATCTGTCAAGTTTTTAAAGCTACACTTATTCAAACCCCCCCTTTCTAAGTGTTTTTCTATCCTTCAGTTTGTGTATTTAGGAGGCTTATGTCTGCATAACTGTGGTTAGTGTTCTTACGATGTCCTTAATATGCAAGATTAGTACTTGTCGATGCAAACTTACCCGAAGAAGATTTGTAGCCTAGGACGAGTAACTGTTGATGTATTTGTGCTTTCATTGTTTTGTTTTTCATTTTGCTCGGAGTGCAAAAGTTCAAGTGTGGGGGAATTTGATCAGTGCATATTTATGCACATTCTCCTATATTTTTACTTAGGCATTTCTTTACTTTACCTTGGTTATTTTTCTATTTTAATGTGTTTTTATAATTTAGTTTATTTTTGCCTTTATTTGATTTTCGCACTTAATTTTCAGCATTAGCAGTCTGCACTAAAATGATCATAAGTGGAGCTCCGGGAATCCGATTGAGGCGTTCTAATAATCGCCGGAAAGCTAAGAGAAAGAGCTACAACTTTCGTGTTGGAGTCAAAGTCAGATTCGGAGCGCATATTTTCCAGAATTTCGTTTGAAGCTGCAGCATTAGTTTTATTTAGTTTTGGATCATTAGTTTATGGGCTTGGGTTATGTTTTTGACCCAGTTTGAGTTAGTAGAGAAGAAAACCTTATTTTGTTTTATAAGGGTTGGCAGCCGCTAGAATAGGGGGACCTTTTTTGCCACAAATTTTACTTTTGGTTTCATGATTAGAATGAAGAACTAACTCCCGAAGGCAAATCCTGCTGCTTATGGGTTCCATTGCTTTGAGGTTATTCTAATACTAATTTAAATTCGATTTCTGTTCAATTCTTTTCTATGAAATCATTTGCTTAATTTGATTACAATTGTTTGCTTAATTCGATTGTTGTTCCTAGGATAGAATTGATTAAATTCGATTGTATGCATGTTCCTAAATTTAATTGCGTGTTATCGTTTGCTTAATTCGTTAACTCGTCATATTCTTAACCGTTTGCTTAATTCGGTAAATAGGAACATAAATCGTATGATTTTGATTAGCGCTTGTCTGATTAATCTCATAATCGAATAGGATCGAAGCCGTTTAGGGGTTGGTGTTATTATAACCGATGATAAGTCGGAACCCGAATCAGTAGGATTAGTCGTTTAGCTTATTTTGATAATCACTTAATTTACTCTGTTTTATAAATTGATTCTAAAACAAACCCCCATTATCGTTTTTATTGTTAGTTAATAAAATCAAGAATCCTTGTGAGAACGATATCCGAGTTGTCGTTACCGCTAAACTACATTTTCAAAATACTCGTTTTTGATCCGTGCGCGACAGCGGATCAAATTGTCATACCCCAATTTTTGACCCTAAGATCATATATCATTCATATCTCAATCATTAATCAAGAGCTTCACTTGGAAGTTTTGTTTGTGGTGTTGCACTCACCTCATCAATAAGAGGGACCATCAAGCACCAATGATTGTTTATCTTGTATGCATATTATACTAACCCAAATACCAAAAATATTGCTTTGTTTCTTTGTAGGATTTTGTTTTGTAGGTACCAAGCCAAGACATGCAATAAACAAGGCATTTTCCACATTTTGGACTGATGAAATCGATTTCCCTCTTGGGTAAATCGATTTCCCTACAGCAATTTTCAACAAAATCACATTCTGGACAGCATGAAATCGATTTCCCTCCTGGGTAAATCGATTTCCCTAGTGTATTTTGCGCCAAATTCTCTTCTGGAACAGAGTGAAATCGATTTCACTCCTGGGGGAAATCGATTTCCTTAAGGCGAAATTCAAAAAATAGAGAGGGAAGCTTGATTTGATTTTGGCACCTATTTTCTTTGACCATTTTTGTCATTTTACCAATTTTCCACCTCACCAAAATAATTCCCTTCATTAATTCCATTTTAACCTCATTTTACCATTTTTTACCATTTAAATGCCACTTTAATCACCAATTAAACACAAGTTAATTAACTAAGAGCAAATGACCAAATTGCCACTACTCTTGCTCTCATCCTATAAATAGAGGCCACTACTCTCTCATTTCTCAAGCTTGGAGAGCGAAAAAATTGCTTGCAAATTCATTTCTCACCCTTTCCAAAACCCTCACCCAAAGTTCATTTTCATAAGATTAGTGAGATTCACATTGAATCTTGCTAATTTTGAACTAAACCTCCTACATTTATATCTTTTCTTTGGTTGTTCATCTCCAAATTTGAAGGATCTATACACTTTGTGCTTGCTCTTGAAGCTACTCCAAGACTTTTATTCAAGAAGTGGTAATTCGCTAGATCCATGATGTAGATCTTTATTGCTTGTGTTCAATGCATCTTTGATGCTATATTGATGATATTTGCTGGTTTTGTGATGGAAATTTTGTGCTCAAGTTGATGTGTGATCATAAGGTGTTTGTATATTTGTTCAAATCAAGTTTCATGCCTTTAAATGATGTTTTGCTGAAATTTACACTGATGAAATCGATTTCCTTAAGGCTGAAATCGATTTCCTGCTGAACGTAACTTGTTTTTTTTGAAAACTGCACTATGGAAATCGATTTCCCCCTGCATGAAATCGCTTTCCTGCTGGCAGAATGTGGTTTTTTGCCTTTTTTATGCTTGTTTTGGCTTCCTTCTTCCTCCATTTCATTAATATCATTGGATCTAGGATGTTGATAGGTTTGAAAGGACCAAATCCATAATATTAGATGAATGATATTAATGATAGTGTGAGTTGATTATCTTTTGTGAATTTTATTCTTCTTCCTCCATTTCATTAATATCATTGGATCTATGATGTTGATAGGTTTGAAAGGACCAAATCCATAATATTAGATGAATGATATTAATGATAGTGTGAGTTGACTTTACTTTATGCATTTTATCTTCTTCTTCTCCTTTTTTTTTTCTTTTGATCGATGAAAGTCTTAACACTTTGAGAATTCTTATGGATTCTTAGTAAAGACTAGATCGTTACCTATTTTCTTTTCGTGCGGTATTGTTTTCGGAGAATGATCTACATATCATTTCTCTCGCATGCATTAGCACATAAAGTTTTGACCGGCCTCGTTGTAGGGTGATTTCTACATAAATCACTTGGCGATCTGCTTAACATAGCGCAATATTTCGTGTCCCGAACAAAAAAGATCAAATATGGAAGAGAATTGTATGCGGTTGATTTAAGACTTATGGAAATTTATCGTGTAGTCGCTATGATTTTATCATGCTTCTGATAAAGTTCCATTGAATTTAAATCCGAGAACATCCTTCACTCACCATCGATCTTTACTACTAACTTTGATAACATACTTGACAAGTTTCAAGATGGTTATCTTTAACATCTAACAACTAACTTTAATTTCCGTAATTTATTATACCGCTTTTTATATTTCTCGCTTTATCGCTTTATTTTATCATTTCATCATATTTACATTCCGCTATTTTTCTCTTTGTCCATTTGGACATATGTTTGTGTTTCCGCTATTTTTCTTTTGTCCACTTGGACCATACTTTACTTTTATGCTAAAACACTAATAATCAACCAAAATCTAAAAAATACTTAAGGCTCTCTTTTGGACTATTGGTTACTATCCCTAGCATTCTGGAGACTCGGACTTATGGACTTAGGACCTCTGGACTCTCATTCTGTTATTACTCTGTGATTGTTCTGTCTGTCTGGCATTGGATTGTTGTCTGTTTATGTGTGCAGGTATTTCCTTGAAAGCCCTTGATGGTTAATTCCAAGGCATTGAGATAAGGATTTTACCCGAAAACAGCCGTTACTCTGCCCGATTTTTGTCAGAATTTTAATGTGCTTAATGCAAAGTGGTGCTAAGACAATAAGTTCATCTGGATCCCCAAGTGATAATGTTGGTTTAGTATTGATATTCCAAAGGATGGGAAATCTACCTTGGCTCATAATGTCAAGTGTTGGCTTCTTCTTGGGTTAGACCGTTTCTTTCCATAGCTTTTATTTTACGCAATAGGATAGCCTCTTCATCTCCTCCCATTCTTAAACTTTCAAAATCTTCTCCCTTTTTCAAAATATTCTTATGTTTGCAAATCTTTTCAAAACCTTTTTTTTTTAAATATCTTTTGCCCTTAGTGTCCTCTTTTCTTCAAAAGTTTAGACACTGTTAATTGTCGGAACGAGTGGTTATACCCCACAATTTTGAAGTTGATTAATATAATGAGATCTTTTCCGCGTGAGAGAGCTAGTGGCATACTCGTCGATTTTATCCGAGTTGGAGCCCTTATTTCATTAGCGATGCAAAGAACTCATTTGTTCTCATGCTCAAGATCAATGGCTGAGTATTTCTCTCCGACGACGATAAAGTGTTTATTCGTTTTAAAAATGTTTTTCCCTTTAAGCGGAACTACATTAGCTCTGACTTCTCCATTGCACCGAGGAGGTATGTAGGCACAAAGCTTAACGCTTTGCCGAGCTTATTTTAAAAATAAAACAAACTCTTTTTTAGCACACACGACACAGATTTTCAAAAAGGTTCCTGTGGAGTACCACAGATATGAGGGGTGCTTTAAACCTTCCCCTCATATAATCAACACCCGAACCTGAGTTCTCTTTCTTGTTTTAAAAACAAAACTTTGGGTTTTTCGTTCTTTTCCCTTTTCCTTTGAAAAAATAAAGCGCGGTGGAGATTTCAAACGAAATATTGATTCGAGTCAATCCTATGGCTTCGATATCAGATTTTCCCCGCTACACTATCAAAGACTACCTGCTAAGAGACAGTCACGTCATTGTCAAAGCATTTGATGGACCAAGGAAGTCAGTTTTTGGAGAAGTAGATCTTCCCATAACTATTGGACCTCAGACGTTCAAAATTACTTTCCAAGTTATGGATATCCCGGCACAATACAGTTGTTTGCTAGGTCGCCCATGGATTCATGAGGCTGGGGCAATTACTTCAACAATTCATCAGAAACTGAAGTTCATAAGAAATGACAAATTGGTAACCGTATGTGGAGAACGAGCTCTGATCGTCAGCAACCTATCATCATTCTCTGACATAGAACCAAAAGAAGTCGCTGGAACTAAATTCCAAGCACTTTCCTTGGATAAGGAAAAAGGAAAGGAGAAAGCAGCGTCTATCTCTTCCTACAAAGATGCAATCCAAGTTGTAAAGGATGGCACTACCAGTGGTTGGGGCACATTAATATTCCTAGCAACAACAAGAACCGAACAGGAGTTGGATTCTTTCCAACATCATCAAAGGCTATCCCAGGAATTGAGGTAGTTCTCCCAATTCAAGAAACTTTCCGTAGTGGAGGTTTTCTTCAACCTGTTCTACAAACAGTCAATACCATCAGTACAGAAAACACCGATGAGAATTTTGAAGTGGAATGTATGTCCTACCTTCTCGAGGCAGGATACATAGCCCTATCAGAGTCTGATTCACCTTGCTGCTATCCGACTAAGGGATCTGAAGTTAAGACTCAACCAAGCAGTGATGAAATTACTAACAGCTTCACCACCAGAAGTCATGGTTCATCAGAAGAAGTTCCTCCTATCCCTGAAGAAACCTGGGATACATTAGGAGAACCAAGCGGAAAATTTGACTACATGGTGAAATACTCCGCTCCTGAAAGTTCAAAGATATCTCTTGAAGACATTGTTCCAACTGGATGGGACATTGATTACGAGTACCTTACTCAGCCAAAAGAGATATATAACCCTTGCTATTCATCATCAGCATCTGGTGAAGTCATCATTGAGGAATATATCCCCAAGTCACCTTCCGAGGCTACAGATTTAGAGTTCACATACCTAGTCAATGCCATCTTGGGAGAAGAGAAAGACCAACATACAGAGGAGGATGATCTCGAAAGTGTCTCCGACAACGAGTCTCTCCATTCAGAAGATTGGAAGTTTCCTCAAAAGAAAGTCCGACATACTCCACTTGGAAATGGGTATGCTCACACCGCTCAGTCTGCTGAAGTAGAAGAAGATCGTCTGAGTGTTGCAAAGACAGTGGTTGGTAAATCAAGACCTACCACAGGCCAACTTAAGCCTAAGGTGCAAAATTACTTAGTGCACAATGGGGTTCGCCACTATTGGACGGCTGTTGAAGTTTCGACTGTTGTTCGCACTCCTAAGTAGGAACTTTCACCGTTATTTTGTCCTCTCACCATAGCCCAGGGTGAAGAGATGTTTCATAGGGCTTTGCATTTTACTATTTCTTAGGAAAATGTCCCTCTTTGCTTCGCCCAAAGCAATAGAGTTTTATTTTTATAGGGTCTTTGTTGCAAGAAGTGACTGTCGATAAATAAAAATGTCATTTTGTTCCTTTGTTAGTTTTTCCCGTTTCTTTTTTCGGAAATTGGTAATCCTAAAAAACACCCTTAAAAAACATCAAAATATTCCATTAACTGCATACACCGAGTCTTCCCTCGTTGTCTAAATAAAACTTATCACACATATGTAGATTAATCATAAAACACCCCGTTGAAACGTGCGATCGTATGACTTCTCCAAGCTTTGGGTTTCCTGTATTCGAGGCAGAGGAAGAAGAAGACGAAGAAATATCAAAGAAAATTTCACGGTTACTTCAACAAAAGGAAGAGGCCATTCAGCCATACAATGAGCCTCTAGAGATCATTAACCTTGGTTCCGATGGAAACAGAAAAGAGGTTAAGATTGGAGCTTCGCTCAGTTCAGAGATCAGAGAGAGTTTGATACAGCTGCTCAAAGAATTCTCAGATGTCTTCGCTTGGTCTTATCAGGATATGCCAGGGTTGGATACAAGTATAGTGGAGCATCACTTACCATTAAAAGAAGAGTGCCCTCCGGTCAAGCAAAAATTGAGAAGAACTCATCCGGAGATGGCTATGAAAATCAAAGAGGAAGTTCAAAAGCAAATCAACGCTGGTTTCTTCGTCACTTCAGAATACCCTCAGTGGTTAGCTAACATTGTTCCCGTTCCTAAAAAAGACGGAAAAGTCCGCATGTGCGTCGACTACAGAGATTTGAACAAAGCTAGCCCTAAGGATGATTTTCCTTTACCACATATTTACATGTTGGTTGACAGTACAGCAAAATCCAAAGTTTTCTCATTCATGGACGGATTTTCGGGATACAACCAGATCAAGATGGCACCTGAAGACATGGAGAAAACAGCTTTCATCACCCCCTAGGGAACGTTCTGCTAACGCGTTATACCTTTTGGACTAAAGAACGCAGGGGCATCATATCAAAGAGCTATGACTACACTTTTCCACGACATGATGCATAAGGAAGTGGAAGTCTATGTGGATGACATGATTGCCAAATCAGAAAATGAGGAAGATCACATACAGAATCTGACAAAGTTATTTCAACGCTTACGGAAGTTTCAGCTTCGCCTGAATCCTAACAAGTGTACCTTTGGTGTCTACTCAAGAAAACTCCTTGGTTTCATCGTCAGCAAACGAGGAATTGAAGTGGATCCAGAAAAAGTCAAGGCAATTCAAGAAATGCCTTCACCCAGAACCGAGAAACAAGTTAGAGGATTTCTTGGACGTCTGAATTACATCTCGAGATTCATATATCTCATGACAGCAACTTGTGCTCCAATTTTCAAACTTCTACGGAAAAATCAAAGTTGCGTCTGGACAGACGATTGTCAGAAAGCGTTCGACAGCATTAAGGAATACCTGCTCGAACCACCCATCTTGTCTCCTCCAGTGGAAGGAAGACCTTTAATAATGTACTTAACCGTCTTAGAAGATTCCATGGGTTATGTCCTTGGACAGCAAGACGAGACAAAGAGAAAAGAGCATGCCATCTACTACCTGAGCAAGAAATTCGCTGACTATGAATCCCGCTCTTCCATGCTCGAGAAAACCTGTTGTGCTTTGGCGTGGGCTGCCAAGCGTCTCCGCCAGTACATGATTCGACATACTAATTGTTTGATCTCTCATATGGATCCAAGCAAGTACATCTTTGAGAAGCCGGCCTCAACTGGGAGAATTGCCTGTTGGCAGATGTTGGTATCAGAATATGACATTGAGTATCACGCTCAGAAAGCCGTGAAAGGAAGTATCCTAGCTGAGCACCTGGCTCACCATCCACTTAATGGTCATGAATCAACCAGTTTTGACTTTCCGGACGAGGACATCATGTACCTCAAGATGAAAGATTACGAAGAGGCACTACCAGACGAAGGACCTGAGATAGGATCCCAATGGGGCTTGATCTTTGACGGAGGTGTCAATGCTTATGGACAAGGAATTGGGGCAATCACTGTTACCCCTCGAGGTACCCATATTCCACTTACCGCCAGATTAACTTTCAAATGCACGAACAATGAGGCCGAATACGAAGCTTGCATCATGGGTCTCGAAGAAGCCGTAGATCTAAGAATCAAACACTTGGATGTATACGGAGATTCTGCTTTGGTCATCAATCAAATCAAAGGAGAATGGGAAACACGCCAACCAGGGCTAATCCCTTACAAAGACTACGCAAGAAGATTGTTACCATTCTTCGACAGGGTAGATTTTCATCATATTCCTCGTGAAGAAAATAACTTGGCTGATGCATTAGCCACACTCTCTTCCATGATTAGGATAAATCATTGGAATGACATTCCTCGGATCGATGTTATGCGCCTGGATAGACCCGCTCATGTTTTCATAGTGGAAGAAATCATCGACGACAAACCGTGGTATCACGACATCAAGAACTTTCTTCAAAGGCAAGAGTACCCTCTTGGGGCATCAAAGAAAGATAGAAAAACTTTGAGAAAGTTAGCTGGCAGATTCTTCCTGGATGAAGATGTTCTGTACAAGAGAAATTTTGACATGGTTTTGCTCAGATGCGTCGACAAGAAAGAAGCAGAAATACTCATGAGAGAAATACATGAAGGTTCCTTTGGTACTCACACCAACGGACACGCCATGACAAGGAAAATACTGAGAGATGGATATTATTGGCTGACGATGGAGTCAGATTGCTACCAGTATGCAAAAAGGTGTAACAAATGTCAAATCTAAGCCAATAGAATTCATGTGCCACCATCTCTTCTCAACATAGTCTCTTCCCCTTGGCCTTTCTCCATGTGGGAAATCGATATGATTGGAATGATCGAGCCAAAAGCGTCCAACGGACATCGCTTCAATTTGGTAGCCATAGACTATTTCACCAAGTGGGTCGAAGCAGCTTCATATGCAAACGTCACAAGACAAGTTGTCGTCAGGTTTATCAAGAATCACATCATCTGTCGCTACGGCATTCCTAGCAAGATGATCACTGACAATGGGTCAAATTTGAATAACAAAATGATGAGGGAGCTTTGTGAAGAATTCAAGATTGAACATCGCAACTCATCTCCTTACAGACCAAAGATGAATAAATCTGTAGAAGAAGCTAACAAAAACATTAAGAAAATCATTCAGAAAATGGTCATCACTTACAAAGATTGGCATGAAATGCTCCCGTTTGCTCTTCATGGTTACCGTACATCTGTACATACTTCAACTGGAGCAACTCCTTTCTCCCTTGTATGTGGCATGGAAGCAGTCCTACCCATAGAGGTTGAGATCCCATCAATGAGAGTATTGATGGAGGCAAAATTAACAGAAGCCGAGTGGTGTCAAAGCAGATTCGACGAGTTGAACTTAATCGAAGAAAAGCGCATGACAGCTTTATGCCACAGACAGCTATATCAACAAAGAATGAAGAAAGCTTTCGACAAAAAGGTTCGATCTCGCATAATCAAAGAAGGCGACCTTGTACTAAAAAAGATTCAATCTTTTCTCACAGATTCGAGGCAAATGGACTCCCAATTATGACGGCCCATACGTGGTCAAGAGAGCTTTCTTAGGAGGAGCCTTAATACTCACGACTATGGATGGAGAAGAATTCACCCGTCCAGTGAACGTCGACGCAGTCAAGAAATACTTCGCCTAAATAAATTAAAAGAACAGCTCGCTAAGTTGAAAACTCGTAAAGAGCGGCTTAGGCAAAAAAGAGCGTCTCGGTGAATCGAAAACCCGAAAGGGCGATTCAGGAAAACTTTAGAGACATAAAAAAGGATATATAATCGATCCCGGTAGACTTAAAACCCGAAAGGGGTAGTCTACGTAAAAGTTAGGGATATATGGCAAGTAACTGTGTTCAGGACAAACTTGATCATTCGAAGTCCATAGCGGAGTATTCATCATCAGTAGGTCATCTTCTACGAAGCACGAATACAGCGCAACTCAGAGTGGAAGGGAAAGATAACGGTTGTCACATTTCATCGTAGCCCTTTTCCCAAAAATTACCAATTTCCAACTTTGTAAATACTCCATTGGATCAAGCGTTTGGATGATTACCATTCCATAAATGATAATTAGAGCCTTGTACCTTTTCTTTGCAATCAAGTCTTTTTCAGTTTCTTAAAATGCGTTTTAAGTTTAAACAGTCATTTTCTTGAAACAAAAACGTTTTCATAAAATAAAATGAATTTACTTGCAAAAATAAAGTTGAAATTTCTTTCTAAGGTTTACATACAATAGGAAGAATGCAAACAGTTGCTCCAAGAACGGTTGAGACTCCGGGAACAAATTTCCCCATGAGATCGCTTTGCGAACATCTTCCGATGACAGATCATCACTTCAATTCATGTCAAACAGCGGGCAACTGGTAACCAGGTATCCCCAATGGAGTGCATATCTCAAGAAGAAGACATCTTCTGATCAACAAAGATTCGAGTCGTACCATAGGATTTCACATCCGCGACAGTTCTATCCACATTCACTTTACATTTTATAATCATCATAATCTTCATGCATATCACACATCATAATTGCATAGTTAGCATAGCCTAGTTAAGCTTTAATAATGTTAATGCCCGAGCCACTGAGGCATATACTCGAGTTTCCCCTACGAGTCGTGAAAGAACTTTCTTCTTCATGATGACAGTTCATACGCAAGGATCTCCCCAAGCAAGTCAACAAATTAATCGGCGAGCGGTGTTCTTCTCCAAATAGTTCCGATTCCCCGGCAGAGTTGACGAATGACAAGTTCTCTTCTTGGAAGATGTTTTAACAAATCCCCAGCGGAGTCAGTGAATGACAGTCTTCATCAGGAAGATAGTTCATATTCTTCAGCATAAGTCGATGAACGATAGTTTTCATCCCAGAAAACAATTTGTTATCCCCCAGCGGATCGACCAATGATGGTCTTCCTTCAGAAGACAGTTCATCCACTTTCAAGTAAAGTCATTAGCCCCTCAAAAGGACGCAAGATCGTATGATATCCCTTCAAAAGCGCCGAATTGAAAGAGAGCATGACGAAGTTTCTTAGTTACCATCAAGGGACATCTCTCCAACAAAGTGCTAATGAGAGATTTGATGAGGGAACGAACCTTTGGAAATTTTCTCTTTATCTGAGATATTGTCCAAATCACAACTGAGACCAGTTTCGAGATACAGACATCCGAAACGTGGGGAGGTTGTTTACACCACTATAACTGAGACCAGTTCCGCGATTAAACATCCGGATCGAGGGGAGGTTATCATAACTGAGACCAGTTCCGCGATTAGACATCTGGATCGAGGGGAGGTTATCACAACTGAGACCAGTTTCGAGTTACAAACATCCGAAACGAGGGAGGTTGTTTACACCACTACAACTGAGACCAGTTCCGCGATTAGACATCCGGATCGAGGGGAGGTTATCACAACTGAGACCAGTTTCGAGATACAGACATCCGAAACAAGGGGAGGTTATTTACATCACTATAACTGAGACCAGTTCCACGATTAGACATCCGGATCGAGGGGAGGTTATCACAACTGAGACCAGTTTCGAGATACAGACATCCGAAACGAGGGGAGGTTGTTTACATCACTATAACTGAGACCAGTTCCGTGATTAGACATCCGAATCGAGGGGAGGTTATCACAACTGAGACCAGTTTCGAGATACAAACATCCGAAACGAGGGGAGGTTGTTTACATCACTATAACTGAGACCAGTTCCGCGATTAGACATCTGGATCGAGGGGAGGTTATCACAACTGAGACTAGTTTCGAGATTCAGGCATCCGAAACGAGGGGAGGTTGCTTACCCTTTTTCTAAGTATCAACACTTAGTTAAAGAAGATGGATTGCGCATTCGACATTGCCATCCATTCACCATATTTCATATAACATTTCTATAGGAGTTCGTCTCCTCATCCCCTGCCGAGTGCGACAACGGGATCAAGTCATGCAAGGATTTTACTATCACTGCAACATCTCAGGAACGCCCAAAATTCGGGCATTCTTTGGTATTTAAGTCTCTTTCACTCAGGAGAGATCGAGAGTTCAATCTGTCTCCCTCCAGTTGAAAGAAACTTAAATAGGGGCATCTGTCATACCCTAATTTTGACCCCCCCTGAGGTGTCATACTTTCAGGCTTTTCATCATAATCAAAACAGATACTCAGAACAGTCACTTATTCATCTGGTGCTTAATCGAGGATGTTCAGAAACAAAAGAGCTCAGGCAAAGGATCAATCAATAAAAGGATTAGTCTCTAATATAATCATAGGACTCAAAAAGCTTCATTCTATTCACCTATGATTGATTAGACACCCAATCATCTGGGCCCAAGTTTGCTTAGTTCACTAATATAGGGTTTTGAGCCCATCAGGGACTGTAATCAGGGATCACATTTGGGAAACCCTAAAAAGCTCCAGGACTCCAATCAATTAGTTCAAATATCTTCAATTGGTTCATATGACATTATCCATTGGACATTACACTTCAATTCAAGATCTACAGTCATCAATTACATCTGGTCGACAATTAGGGTTTTTAAACTAATTCACCTGGACAGTTGACTTTTAATTAGGATATGGATCCAAAACTTAAAACATGGTTTAAGAACTTCCATTACCTCAATATAATCCATTCACATCACTCATTTGAGGAAAAAAACTTGATTCATCACAAAAGTCCAATATTTCACTTCATCAGGAAAAAGTCAATTGTACAAAATTATCTTTGACTTCTAGGATTTTTGGCCAAACCATGACTTTTTAAGATCAATTTCATCAATATATGATTATTAAAGTTATTTGGCAAAAGAAATTCAAGAAAATTCATCATGGATCAAAAAGTCAAGAATTAGGGTTTTTAAGGGCATTATGGGAACTCAAATTTTCACCTACACAACTCTAAAAACTTCCAACATGAAATTTATAGATCTTGCAAAATAAAACAACATCTTACATATCAACTTTTTTAAAAAGATCAATCATTTGAGAGATTTAAGTTTTGGAAGTTATAGGCCTTAAAAACTTAGAAATTTTTCTAAGTGCTTTTGACCTAGTTTTCTTCCAACTTGGGGCCCATTTTTCACAATTTTCCCAAATGATTCTGAAGAAACCTCTAACTAATTAATTGAAGTAGATGTTTAGGGCTTTCCAAATTGTGCTCAACCTCCTTCAAATTCATTTTGAGCTAGGAGTTATGCTTGTTCAAAGTTGGCCTCATGGAGTAAAATTATAGGTCATGTACAATTTGAAACTTTGCAATTTTGTGCAAATGGCTTCACTAAATGATGTTACACGACACATAATACATCTGCAAGCATGCCATACATCCATTTTCATCATAGCATAAGGATTGAAGAATATTCCCAAAAACAAAGGCATGTGATTATGTAATGATTACATTTGGGAATTTATGGCAAATGGATGAATACCAAATGGAATCTTCTCCCAACCAATTGGAACTCTCTTCTGCATTAGAATTGTCCCCTAAGATCAGAAGAGATCAATGGATAGGGAGCTAGCTCGAAAATGCAATGATCATATTTGCAAGATTTCTTGAATTTATTCATGGCCAAGAAACCAAAATGACTTCACTAAGCAAGCTCACTCCTCTGCATTTACACTGAACTCTTTGCCTATAAATACAAGTGTTGTCCTTCATATTAAACACACCAAAGCAACTCCAATTCTTGCTTTCTCTTTCTCTCCCTCATGCTTATGGTTTTTCAAAGTTCTTTGGCAAGAAGGATCGATTTCTTCAAACCAGAGCTCTTCTTTGAGAAGTAAGCATTCTAACATCTCAAAGGGGTTCATTAGAGGTGATCCAAGCACATGGATCACTTCTGTAAGTGGAGTAACACCATAGTCACTTTCACTTTGGAGCTTAAGAAATTGGAGGTCTGTAGAAGAATTCAGAAGGTGTCAAACCAATCTAAGCACATCAACATGTTCCCAGAGGTGTAGTGAAGCTATTCAGATGCCTGCAGCACATCTGTAACTACAAATTCACCAACCTCCATGTTCACTTGAAGCTCAACTTGAAGGAGTCGGGTTGGACGATTCCGAAGGGTTCAAGTCATAATAAGTATTCAGTTAGCATCACTGAGTCCCCAGGAAGCTTTTAGGATCACTCACACAAGCTCAGGTGTTCCTCATCATCCTCACGACCTCCGTTTTCAGAGGTATTTTTTCAAACTCTAACCCACTTATTCAAGTACTCTTTATCATATATCTCGATACCAGTTTGTTTAGCATCATCAGAGGATTACAAACCCTCTATCATCATTCATTTACTCATCGTATCCATCATTTAATTTTAAAATTAGGTTTTATGTGTTCTTCGTGTTTTCTGGAAAATCAGATAGTTATAGTTAATATAAATAATTTTTAGTTGCATATCTGAATTCGTGAGGAAATTTAGAGCAAAATTCTTGTTTACATTATCTGATTTGGTTGAGAAACGAAAGAGTTAGAATTTTAAAAATCATGGAAGCTTGAGGTTGAAGATGACAATGGTGGTGGCGCGCAAAATTCAAATCCAGGGTTAGAGTTTATTTTATTTTGAGTGGTAGGCGTTTTATAAACGACTACATTGTTATAGCCCAGTGGTAAAGAGAGTTTGTGAGAAGCGTGTGCCCAAGGTCTGGGATTCGAATCCCCCTCTCCCCAGACCTTTTGATTTTATTTCTTTTTTTTGTTCTATGCATTTGAATAACACATGTATTGCAATGGAGTCACTCCTTTGACACCAAGCGCGTGTTGGCCCAGTGGTGTTGTTTTGAGTAGTTGATTACAAGGGCGTGGGTTCAAACCATGTTGAGACCAAAACATCTTTTTTTATCAATATTTTCTTTAATTTTCTTCACAATTTCAACCAATTAACTCACTTATCAAATTAAATCATTTTCACTTCATTTTTCACACACTTTTCATTTAATATATCTATTTTATGAATAACCCAAAAAATCACAAAAATATTATTTATTTGATATATATTTTTTAGGTTTAAAATAACATATTTTTAAGTATTTTAAAATACTTTAAATATAGTTTTCTCTTGATTTTCAAAATCTAATCTCTTGTAAATATTTTTGTGATTAAACCCTAATCCTGTAGGTCTTAATTAGGTATAGACTTTGTCTAAACCCTAATTAAGTTGACTTGTCAATTTTCAAAAATGTTTTCAAACCTAAATTAAACAGGCGACTAAGGTTTTCAGACAACAAAACCTTGTGTCATTTCAAAACTTTCAACTGTTTCTCATAAACAGTAAATAAAGTACTATAAAGTACTGGGCCTCTAATAGAGTGTAAGTCCCATCCTTTTTTTCCTTTCTTTTAATATTAAATTAATTCTTTTCAAACAACTATTTTCATCACAGTCAACCAGTACTATAAAGTCCTGGGCCTCTGATAGA
This sequence comes from Vicia villosa, assembly GCF_029867415.1. Taxonomy (NCBI): domain Eukaryota; kingdom Viridiplantae; phylum Streptophyta; class Magnoliopsida; order Fabales; family Fabaceae; genus Vicia; species Vicia villosa. The sequence goes on along the minus strand of NC_081184.1, from coordinate 21,739,723 downwards.
GTGTAAGTCCCAGCACCTTTTTTCTTTTCATAGTTTGTTTTCAAAAACTGTATTTACAAAATCTTCTTTCTGTTTTCAAAACATTCTTTTGGTATTTTAAGGGCATTATTCCCGGTGAAACTCTTCAGATACCTATGTGACCTTTGTCCATCTTCACTGCTTCTGTTTTAAAAAACCTTTAACTATTTATAATAAATATTCAACTGTTACAAAAATTGCTGGTAAGACTTTGTACATACTCCTTCAAAGGCCTCCATTCCATCCAGGTTAGGCTTTATAGCTTTCAATTTACCGTCTTTATTTAAATTACTGTCAAATATAGAACTGTTATATATATTGTTTAGAACTACGTCTAAGTGTAAACCCTAGGACAGTTAAATTATATATATATATATATATTATAGGAATATGGCCTAGGATTGAGAATGTATTCCTGGTGAAGGCTCTTTCCTAATTAGAGATCTGTAGTTCAAACCCTCAAGATGAATTATTCCCGGTGAAACATCTTAAAAAAAGCCTTAGAACCCAAAATAGGACACATCCACCCAAGAGGAATTATTCCTGGTGAAACCTCTTACCCATTTGCTTAAAGCCAAAATACGTTCAAAGCCACATAGCTTTCTCTTGTTCTATAACAAGGACCCTCGATTAGCCTCCTCTTGCGCTTTGTACAAGGACCCACATGCTTCTTAAAAGCATTCCCAGCTTCCTCTTGAGCTTGTATACGAGGACCCATCAGGTTTCTTATAAACATATGAATAGGTCTTTAGTTACCTTTTAGCCTATCCTGGTGAGTTTCTTCCATTCTTTAAACCAGACTTTAAACAAGCTATGATTGTCTCAATCTCACATTGAGTACACCTTTTGGAATGAGAGACATGGACAGTCTCTGTCACCCTTATTTTCTTTAATCTTCCTTAGCAGAGTCTAGGATCCATAGTTATCTATCCTCATTAAGAGTCAGGCTTAATCTTGGGCTTTAAACAAGAAGTCCCAATTAGATAATCTTTATGCTATCATTCATAAATCCCTGGAAAGGGTTAGCTTCCAAAAAATCAGTCTTTTAATAGATAATTTCAGCAGTTGAGTCAAAACCCCTAGAAAGGGTTAGCCTCCAAAAAATTGAACTTTCAAAAGACAAACTCTCCAGCTGAGTAAAACCCCTGGAAAGGGCCAGCCTCCATTCATTCTTTAAAAAGATAATCTCATCAGTCTCAGTCAGTAAAAATACATATTCCCCAATTAAGAGTCAGCCACAATTCTGGGCTTTGTACAGAACACCAAATAAAAATCCATCAAATAAATGCTCTCCAGTTAAGAGTCAGCCTCAATTCTGGGCTTTGTACAGAACACAAAAACTCCTTAGTTTAAGTCCATCCCTAGTAGAGTTATCTCTCAGGGTCAATAAAACAATAAATCAATCAAAAGCCTCAAGCTTGGGCCTCATACAAGCCAGCTAAAAATCAAATCTTTCAAACAATAGATAGACATAGCTCATCTTCATATGTAGGTATTTCTCCTATCTCACCACAAACAAACAATCATTTCAAACAAACAATCATCACAAACAAACAATCATTTCAAACAAACCATCATTTCAAACATTCTCCCATTTAGGACTCGTGAAAGGCATGATCTGGCCACATCCCAGACATGTACAACTTTCCCTAATTTGGTTGAAAATCTTTCATTCAAGAGGCATGTTGGCTGTCATACTTGATCAACCAAGTAGGCTCCTTCTCTTAATGAAACATAATTTAGCTTTTCTGTCACTTTAAAAATGTTTGTGGTGGAATAGTAGAAATACCTTTTTGTAAAGATGATTTCATGTCTCTTTACTGTAAATAGAGATTTAATTCAAAGCTTCATCCTTGAGCTTCAAGCAAGGCACCAAAAAATCATTAAAATCCTAAATTAGTTCTCTGAACTACAAAAAGCTCTGACTTCCATTAGGGATATGTAGGCATGAGGTTCACAAGGAATCTCAGTGAGCTAATAAAATACCAAAAATAGTCTGTCTGTCTGTCTTCTTTTCAATTCAATTCAATTCCTTCTCCTAACACAAAGGAGAAACTTTCCCAATTAATAAGCAACAAACACAATCACATTGACATAGAGAAGGTTCCCGTAGAGTACTACGGATATGTAGGGTGCTTAAACTCTTCCCTATGTATAACCGACCCCCCGGACTCCAGAATTTCTAGTCTAGGTGAATCCCCACACTTAGCAAACTCCTAGGGTTTATTTGAGATCTTTTTTCCCTTTCCTACTCGTAGGATAATTAAAAAGTTCGTGTGATATCGTAGGAAGAGATGAAATAAAATTCCTCCCGCCCTGGGCGGTCCTCCTTCCAAATTTCGCGTGAAGGGTCTTGTCATACCCTAATTTTGACCCCCCCTGAGATGTCATATCTTTTAACTTTTCATCAAAGTTAAAGCAGATAATCAGAGCAGTCACTTATTCATCTGGTACTTAGTCGGGGGTGTTCAGGAACAAAAGAGCTCAGGCAAAGGATCAATCAGTAAAAGGGATGGTTTCTAAAACAACCATAAGCACTCAAAAGCTTCATTCTATTCACCTATGATTGATTAGATACCCATCACCTGGACTCAGAATTGCTTACTTCATCAGTCTAGGGTTTTGAGCCCATCAAGGACTAAATCAGGGATCATATTTGGGAAACCCTAGAAAGCTCAAGGGCATCACTCGAAGGCTTCAATCATCCTTAAATGATCCATATAACAACATCCATTGGGCATCACACCTCAATTCAAGAACCACAGTCATCAATTTCATCTGGTCGACAATTAGGGTTTTTGACCTAATTCACCTGGATAGTTGACTTTTAATCAGGACATGAACCCAAAACTCAAAACATGGTTCAAGAACTTCTAATACCTCAACATAGTCCATTCATATCATTCACTTGAGGAGAAGGACTTGGTTCATCACAAAAGTCCAAAATCCCACTTCATTTGAAAAAGTCAATTGTACAAGATCACCTTTGACTTTTAGGGTTTTTGGTCAAATCATGACTTTTAAGGATCAATATCATCAATAAATGATTATTAAAGTCATTTGACCAAAGAAATTCAAGAAAATTCGGGAATTCGGGTTTTTTAAGGGCATTGTGGGAACTCAAAATTTCACCTACACAACTCAAAAAACTTCCAACATGAAAGTTGTAGGTCTTGCAAAATAAAACAACATCTCACATAGCAACTTTTTTCAAGAAATCAACCATTTAAGAGATTTGGAATTTTGAAGCTTTAGGTCATAAAAACTTAGAAATTTTTCTATTTTGACCTAGTTTTCTTCTAACTTTGGGCCTGTTTTACACAAATTTCCCAAATGATTTTGGACAAACTCCAAACTAATGAATTGAAGTACATGTTAAGGGCTTTCCAAATTGTGCTCAACCTTCTCCAAATTCATTTTGAGCTAGGAGTTATGCTTGTTCAAAGTTGGCCTCATGAAGTAAAATTATAGGTCATGCATCATTTTGAAACTTTATAATTTTGTGCATATAACCTCACTTATGGATGCTACACGACCCATAACACATCTGCAAACATGCCATGCATTCACTTTCACCATAGCATGAAGATTGAAGAAGATTCCCAAAATAAAAATAAGAACATGTGATTATGTAATGATTACATTTAGGAATTTATGGCAAATTGATGAATCATCAAAGGAATCTTCCCACCAACCAATTAGAGCTCATTCTGCATCAGAAATGTCCCCTAAGATCAGATGGAATCAATGGATAGGGAGCTAGCTCGAAAATGCAATGATCACACTTGGATATTCTTTGAAATTTCTTCATGCTTAAGGTACCAAGTTAACCTCATTAAGCAAGCTCACTACAGCCAATTGCTATGCATCCATTTGCCTATAAATACAAGTGCATTCCTCAGTATTAGACACACCAAAGCAACTCTATTCCTTGCTTTCTCTTTCTCTCCCTCATGCTTATGGTTTTTCAAAGTTCTTTGGCAAGAAGAATCGTTTTCTTCAAACCAGAGCTCTTCTTTGGAAAGTAAGCATTCTAACATCTCAAGGAGGTTCATTTGAGGTGATCCAAGCACCTGGATCACTTCTGTAAGTAGAAGAACACCATTGTTGCTTTCGTTTTGGAGCATATGCAGTTGGAGGTCTATGGAGTAATTTAGAAGGTGTCGAGCGAATCTAAGTGTTCAAACACGTTCCTTAGGGTGTGGTGAAGCTATCCAGATGGCTGCAGCTCATCTGTAACTGCAAATTCATCAACCTCCATGTTCACTTGAAGCTAAATTTGAAGGAGTCGAGTTGGACGATTCAGAGGGATTCACGTCATAATAAGTGTTCAGTTAGCATCAGTGAGCCCCCAGGAAGCTTTTAGGATCACTCACACAAGCCCAGGTGTTCCTCATCATCCTCACGACCTCCATTTTCAGAGGTATTTTTTCAAACTCTACCTCACTTATTCAAGTACTCTTTCTCATATATCTCGATACCAGTTTGTTTAGCATCATCAGAGGATTAAAAACCCTCTATCATCATTCATTTATTCATCGTCTCCATCATTTAATTTTAAAATTAGGTTTTATGTGTTCTTCGTGTTTTCTGGAAAATTAGATAGTTATAGTTATTATAAATTCATATTAGTTATATATCTGGAATCGCGAGTAAATTTAGAATAAGTTTGCTTTTTACATCTCTGAAAATGGTTAAGATTTGAGAGAGTTGGAAATTCAAAAATGGTGGAGCTTGAGTTTGAAGACGAAGATGGTGAAGCGCGTCATTTTCAAATTCTCAGGGATGAGTTTAAAATATATTTATTGCAAGGTGTATTCTAAACGAATACATCATTTAGCTCACTTGGTCACATGCGCTTCCACTCTCTCTTGCCATAAGGTCTGGGGTTCGATCCCCCCTCAGACCTTTTGTTTTTATTTTTCATTTTTTAGCGCGCGTGTTTCACATATAACCAATTGAGTCCCTCTTTAGTCACACTGAGCGTGTAGCTCAGTTGGCTTTGTTTTGTGTGGTAACCATGAGAGCGTGGGTTCAAGCCATGGTGGAGACAAACTTATTTTTTTTAACACTAATTCCTTTTATTTTCTTCACAATTTCACATAATTCATTCACCCATCAAATTAAATCATTTTAACTTCATTTTTTACACACTTGTTGATAAATATATCTATTTTATGAACAATCAAAAAATCACAAAAAATATTATTTATTTCATGTATTTTTATTAGGTTTAAAATGGTGTATTTTTAATACTTCAAATATATGTTTCCTTTGTTTTTTTAACCTAATTATTGTATAAATAATTTTGTGATAAAACCCTAAGCCATTTAGGTCTTAATTAGGTTTAGATTTCATCTTTACTCTAATAAAGTTGACTTTCTTTGTCAAAATTCAAAACTGTTTTCATACTTTAAAATAAACAGATGATCGAGGTTTTCAAACAACAAAACCTCGCATCTTCTCAACTGTTTCTCATAAACAGTAAATCATTTTCTCTGGGCCTCTAATAGAGTGTAAGTCCCAACCCCCTCTTTTATTTTAATCAACTGTTTTCACAACAGTATTCATTTCAAATCATTTTCAACTGTTTTTCATAACCAGTACTATAAAGTACTGGGCCTCTATTAGAGTGTAAGTCCCATCACCTTTTCCTTTTCTTAGTTTGTTTTCAAAAACTGTATTTACAAAATCTCCTTTTTGTTTTCAAAACATTCTTCTGGTATTTGAAGGGCATTATTCCCGGTGAAACTCTTCAGATACCTATGGACCTTTGTCCATCTTCACTTCTTCTGTTTTCAAAAAAACCCTTAATTGTTTATAATAAATATTCAATTGTTATCAAAAATTGTTGTTGAGGCTTTGTATATACATCTTCAAAGGCCTCCACTCCATCCAAGTTAGACTTTACAAGCTTTCAATTTACAGTCTTTATTTAAATTATTGTCAAATATAGAACTGTATATATATATTGTTTAGAACTACGTCTGAGTGTAAACCCTGGGACAGTTAAACTATATATATATATATATATTATAGGAATCAGGCCTAGGATTGAGAATGTCTTCCCGGTGAAGGCTCTTTCCTAATTAGAAATCTTTAGTTAAAACCCTCAAGATGAATTATTCCCGGTGAAACATCTTGAAAAAGCCTTAGAACAAAAACTAGGACACATCCACCCAAAGAGGAATTATTCCCGGTGAAACCTCTTACCCATTTGCTTAGAGCCAAAATAAGTTCAAAACTACATAGCTTCCTCTTGTGCTATAACAAGGACCCTCGATTAGCCTCCTCTTGGGCTTTGTACAAGGACCCATAGGCTTCTTAAAAGCATTTCCAGTTTCCTCTTGAGCTTATATACAAGGACCCATCAGGTTTCTTATAAACATAGGAACAGGTCTTTAGTTACCTCTAAGCCTATCCTGGTGAGTTTCTTCCATTCTTTAAACCAAATTTTAAACAAGCTAAGATTGTCTCAATCTCATATTGAGTACACTTTTTGGAATGAGAGACATGGGCAGTCTCTGTCACCCTTATCTTCATCAATCTTCCTTAGCAGAGTCTAGGATCCATATTTGCTTATTCTTAGCAAGAGTCAGCCTTAATCTTGGGCTTTAAAACAAGAATTCTCCACTAGATAATCTTTCTGCCATTTTAATCAAAACCCCTGGAAAGGGTCAGCCTCCAATCATTCCTTCATTTTAATAAAAACCCCTGGAAAGGGTCAGCCTCCAAAATCACTCCTTCAAATCCAAAAATTCATTCTTTCAAAAGATAATTTCACTAGCTGAGTCAAAACCCCTGGAAAGGGTTAGCTTCCAAAAACATAAAGAAAAATCAGTCCTTTAATAGATAAATCCTCCAGTAGAGTAAAACTCCCCCAGTGAGTCCTTTATCATTAAGTAGCCACAGCCTTGGGCTTTGTACAAAGCAGATAAACCACATTTCCTGTGTCAAAGATTCCTAATCTCAAGAATCTTTTCCCCATAGAGTCATCCATACTCAGTTTCTTTAAGAGTCCACCACAACCTTGGGCTTTGTACAAGGAAGAAAATAATGTTTTCCCTAACCAAAGTAGCCACAACCTTGGGCTTCATACAAGGCACAAACTAATGACTTCCCAGTCATGAGTCAGCCACAGCCTTGGGCTTTGTACAAGGCATACAAAATAGAGTCATCCATAGTCTTAAAAATTCAGTTTCCTCAGCAGTTAGCCACAACCTTGGGCTTCATACAAGGAGCAAAAATAGAGTTTCCCTAAGTAGAGTCAGCCACAATTTTGGGCTGAGTACAAAACACCAAATAAAATCCATCAAATAAATACTCTCGAACTAGAGTCAGCCTCAATTCTGGGCTTTGTACAGAACACAAAAAACTCCTTAGTTTAAATTCTCCCCAGTAGAGTTATTTTTCATAAAAAACAATGAACCAATCAAAAGCCTCAAGCTTGGGCCTCATTCAAGCCAGCTAAAAAATCAAATCTTTCAAACAATAGATAGACATAGCTCATCTTCATAGGTAGATTTTTCTCTTATCTCACCACAAACAAACAATCATTTCAAATAATCATCATTTCAAACATTCTCCCATTTAGGACTCGTGAAAGGCATGCTCTGGCAACACACCCAGACTTGTACGACCCTTTCCCTAATTTGGTTGAGAATCTTTCATTTAAGAGGCACGATGGTTGTCATACTTGATCAACCAAGTAGACTCCCCTCTTAATGAAACATCATTTTTTTTAGCTTTTCTGTCACTTTTAAAATGTTTGTGGTGGAATAGTAGAAATACCTCTCTGTAAAGATGATTTCATGTCTCTTTTTTGTAAACAGAGATTTAATTCAAAGCTTCAACCTTGAGCTTCAAGCAAGGCACCAAAAATAATTAATTTCCCTAATTAGTTCCCCGAACTACATTAAGCTCTGACTTCCACTAGGGATATGTAGGCATGAGGTTCACAAGCAATCTCAGCGAGCTAATAAAATACTAAAAATAGTCAGTTTGTCTGTCTGTCTGTCTGTCTTTTCAAATCAATTTAATTTCTTCTCCTAACACAAAGGAGAAACTTTCCCAATCATTAGCAGTAAACACAATCACAATGACACAGAGAATGTTCCCGTAGAGTACTACGGATATGTAGGTTGCTTAAACTCTTCCCTTTGTATAACCGACCCCCCGAACTCCAGAATTTCTAGTCTAGGTGAATCCCCACACTTAGCAAACTCCTAGGGTTAATTTGAGATCTGTTTCCCCTCTCCTACTCGTTAGGACAATTAAAAAGTTCGTGTGATGTCGTAGGTAGAACTGAAACAAAATTCATCCCGCCACGGGCGCATTCTCTTTCCAAATTTCGCGTGAAGGGTCTAGCGTGCCGTCCTCCCAAGTGAAACGGGGAGATAAAAAAAACGACACCACAGAAAAATGGCGACTCTGCTGGGGATATAAGTGTTAAAAACCTTGGTTTTTCATCCAAACCAATGGTTGACCTGTTGCTGGTCCAGCCCCAATGAGGAATTAGGGATGCCGAATTCCCCCTCAAACAAGAGAGGTCCTGCCTAACCTCTGTGTCATTTCATGTGATTGTTGCATATATATTTGCTTATTTTGTTTATTCTGTATCGGGAAAGGGCTTGATTCCCCCTTGTGGTGAGAACTCCTATACCCGGATTTGAGTGCAACATAAGATAGGATGGAGGATGTCTTCTCGGTGAAGGCCCTCTAATCTTGGTTTCCAAATCTACTCTTGGGATTCGCCTGGCTGGTTGTGATTAACTGCGCCAATGCATTCCGAGACTGATTTGTACCAGGAGGACCTAGAAACACATTAAACCCACTTAAAGCTTTTTTTACGACGTAGAGAAGTGATTACAGAAGTAATTGTCACGCAGATACTACACTCAGAGAAAACTCTCTTATAGATACCAGTCAACGTATCTTTAAGGTTGAGCAAAAACTATGAGACCCCTAGAACCCGTTCTACAGGTACAAAAATCCTTAACCTTAGTTTACCTTGGGGCGAGGTTTGCGTTGTGACTTCATGACCAATATACCCTTCTACGCCATGTTTGTTTAAAAACTCTTGTGTGTGCATTCATGCATTCATGCATTCATGCATCATTCATAATAATTAAAACAAAAAAAAGGTCTTTTTTGAGTCGTTTTTCAAGGAAACTAAATAACAAACGTTTTGAACTTCATCGAAAGAGAGAAACAGAGAAAGGACTTAAGGATCTATACCATGGATTACGGAAGAAAGAGAGCTAGGAAATACACCTTCAAGATTCCTAAGGTAGAGGAATTGGAAAAGCTCGGAAAACTGGTGGTCAACCCCCAAGCTTTCAAGGAGAAGTATGGAAAACTTCTGCCTCTTCTCAGCACTAACATTGTGGATGGGATCCTTCCCACTTTGGTACAGTTTTACGATCCAACGTATCACTGCTTCACCTTTCCAGATTATCAACTCATGCCTACGTTAGAAGAGTACTCTCGTCTAATTGGATTACCCGTGTACGCGCAAGATCCGTACTCCGGTTTGGAAAAGAATCCTAACGACATTATCATTGCTGCAACTACTCCTTTGGACGTAGTTGACATCAGAACTCATATGGTGAGTAGAGGAGGAATTCAAGGATTACCCTCCAAGTTCTTGTTAGATCAAGCTCGGTACTTCGTCAGCATCCAAGATATGAACGCATTTGAGGAAATTTTGGCTTTGCTTATCTACGGATTGTTTTTGTTTCCTAACATTAACGATTTCGTTGACATCAACGCAATTAAGATCTTCTTAATTGGAAATCCAGTTCCAACCTTGCTTGCGGATGCTTATCACTTTGTGCATTCAAGAAACCTGCAGCGAGGAGGATTAATCACATGTTGCGTACCGTTGCTATATGAATGGTTTGTTTCGCACCTGCCAAAGTCTATCACTTTCTGGAACATGAGGGATGGCCTTTACTGGTCATAGAAAATCATGTCTCTCACTCATACAGACATTGATTGGTGTAGTCCTGACAACGACGAAACCAAGATCATCTTCAGTTGTGGAAGTTATCCCAACGTACCCCTTATTGGAACTAAGGGAGGAATCAGTTATAATCTAGCTTTAGCCCGTCGTCAATACGGCTATCCCTTGAAAAATATTCCAAGTAGTATTCAATTGGAGGGTCTGTTCTTCAAGAACATCGACGATCATGGCAACATGCTGAAGAAGGAAATTGTCCAAGCCTGGCGTCTTGTTCACACAAAAGGGAGAAGATTGTTAGGAAAACATCTTTGCATCTCCCTGGATCCTTACCTTCAATGGGTACGCGTCAGGGCATTCAAGCTCAGGATGCCATATCAACATCAAGAACCTATTCCCCTAAGGGAACCAACTTACCTTTTCTCCACCGATGTTGAAAAATTGCAAGCGGCATTAAACAAGGTATGCCAAGAAAGGAATGCTTGGAAGAACAAGTATCGAATCGTCATCACAAAAAATGTTGAGATTCAAAACATCCTAAGAAGGAAGAATGAGTTACTGGAAGTACTCGATCGACAAGTGACACAATCATCACTTTCTCATCATATCCCTCCTGCTTCCTGGATCATCGATCAGCACACGTCAGAGAACGCTCAGCTCAAGAAACAGAAGAAAATGTTAGAACGTGAAGTCGGCTCTTCGTCAAAGTTTTAGAGTCCTTTCTCTCAAATTCTCTGTATTTCCCTTTTTCAAAGTGTGTAAAAAACGGCGTTTTCGCTTAATTAATAAAAAGTTTGATGTTTCATAACGTAATTATGGTGTTTCCTTGAAAAATATTAACTTAATTACACATCATGCATCGCTTTAGTCGTACGCACTGACACGAGAATTGTCGCAGACCTAATAGTCACTTTCCTTTCTCCAGAAAGAGGGGAGGAGAAGGAGGTGAACAAAGACTTTCAAGCTGTCTCATCCATACAACACTCGTTCAAGTTGCAAGAAAACAATGGAAGACTTTGAACAAGAGAATGGAGAACTCAGAGAAGAGATTAATACTCTCAAAGATACTGTTGAAAGGCTCAATAATATGGTAAAAGCCCTGGTAGTTGCGCATAATCAACCAACGCCAAAAGAACCGCAAAGGACTGTGGTTTCCGAGATTGTTTCTACTCCTATTCCTCAGTATACCATGCCGCCCGACCGACCTTGGGGAATGCCGTATAACTTTACTCCAGAAGGGTACATACCTCCAGCTTCTAAAGTTCCAAGAGTCACAATGGATATGCGTCCACCGGAGGGTTACAAACCTCTGGAAATCGAAGTTACAAGAGCAACGGCAATGGGTTTCACACAACAGAAAGCTGAGATACCAAGATCTGCTGTCATGGCTTCTCCACACCCGATTATGCATACTTTTCCTCCACCGGGCGGACAAGTATATCATCACGCTCCAAGTGAGGACGCTGGCGTGTATGAAAGATTGGACGAGTTCCAAGAACAGTTTCTGCAAATGCAGAAGGAACTCAAGAGTCTCCGAGGACAAGATTTATTTGGAAAGAACGCTGCAGACCTCTGTCTGGTTCCAAATGTTAAGATTCCTCACAAATTCAAAATACCAGATTTCGAGAAGTACAAAGGGAATTCATGCCCACAAAGTCATCTCGTGATGTACGCTCGAAGAGTGTCAACTCAGACTGATAATCAACAATTGCTCATTCATTATTTTCAAGACAGCCTAACTGGTGCTGCACTCAAATGGTACATGAACTTGGACAGTTCAGAAATTCATACTTTTAGAGACCTCGGAGAGGCCTTCGTCAAACAGTATAAGTACAATCTGGATATGGCTCCCGACAGAGATCAACTCCGGGCCATGACTCAAAAAGATAGAGAGAGCTTCAAGGAATACGCTCAGAGATGGCGTGAAGTTGCTGCTCAAATTTGTCCACCACTTGAAGAGAAAGAAATGACAAAAATCTATCTCAAGACTTTGAGTCCATTTTACTACGGACGAATGGTTGCAAGTGCACCAAGTGATTTTACCGAGATGGTAAACATGGGTGTACGTTTAGAAGAAGCAGTTCGAGAAGGACGCTTGAACAAAGAACTAGAATCTTCTATTGGTCCAAGGAAGTATGGAAGTTCTTTCCAGAAGAAAAAGGATCAAGATGTCAGCAATGTCTTGCACAAAATCAGAAAGAGATTCCAACCTCAGGTTGCTACAGTAACTCCGGTTGTTAACTCAGCGCCAGCTTATCAACCTCAGGTTTTGCAACAACCAGTTCAACAAAGGTCACAGCAACCTCAGCAGCAGGTTCGACCTCCAAATTTCAACAACAATCGGGTTTCAAGGTATCCTCCTTTTGATCCCGTACCAATGCCTTATGCGGATTTATTTCCAACACTACTGGCCAAAGGACTCATTCAGACAAAGAGCCCTCCAAATCCTGCAAATGAATCATCACATTGGTTCAAGGCTGACCAATCTTGTCCCTACCATCAGGGGGCACCAGGTCACAACATTGAGAGATGTCTCACTTTCAAGATTGACGTTCAAAAATTAGTGAAGTGTGGAATGCTATCCTTCAAAGACACTAATCCTAACGTCCTGGCAAATCCTTTGCCGTAGCATAAAGAAGCTTCAGTGAATTTGATAGATCAACACCCCAATGTCATTCAAATCTATGAAATTCGTCAAATAGGGGAAAATCTTGTCAAGATGCACGCTAGACAAGCTGGATATGGTCATATACCACCTCACAACTACTTCACATGTGAAATTTGTCCAAAGAATAATCAAGGATGTGCCGTAGTTCAAGCTGCATTACAAGAACAAATGGACTTAGGATGGATTCAACACATTCGAGTCAAAACTGAGCACGACGTTGTCATACCCCAATTTTTGACCTAAGATACCACCTCATATCATCTGCATATGCATCATTTGCATCTCTAACAAATTGCATAGCTTGTGTTTGCTACTTGTGCTCAGCAGGGTTTAATCAAGAAATCACTCATCAGTACTGGTAACAACCAATTAGGGTTTTGTTCTCCCTTCATTTCAAAAGAACTATCTTCATCAACAGTCACCATCTGGTCCTCGAAGTTTCATTTCAACAAGCTCAAAAGCTATGAATCAACCAGATTAGGGTTTTGACTGAAGACAGTATACTCCTGACTTTTGCTCAGGATTTGACCTAATGACCTGGGACATGGCCTCAAGACCCCAAGTGCATCATTTTGACCTAATCCATTGGCTCAAGACATCTCCTACACAAGGATTGATCAACAGTGAAATTTCAAATCATCAGAATAGGGTTTTTAAACTATCAGGGACTGAAATCAGGGATCACATTTGGGAAACCCTAAAAATCCCCAGGAAGTCAATCAAAGGTTTCAATCATCTTCAAATAATCCCTATGACAACATCCAATGGAAATTGTGTCTCAATTCAAGATCCACAGTCATCAATTTCATCAGGTCGACAATTAGGGTTTTTTGACCTAAATCACCTGAACAACTGACTTTTTAATCAGAACATGGTGCCACAACTTAAACCATGGCTCAAGGTCTTCCAATAACTCAATGTGATCCATTCATACCACTCATTTGGTGGGGATAGCTTGATTCATTTGAAATCTCCAGAAACGCGATTCGTGTGAAAAAGTCAACTGTACAAGATCACCATTGACTTTTGGGGAATTTTGGTCAACCTTGACTTTTGAAGTTTTGATCATCAATATATGATATATGAAGTCATTTGATCAAGAAAAATCAATAAAATCAATCAAGAATCAAAAAGTCAAAAGTTTGACTTTCCATACTTAGAAAATTTTTAAGTGTTTTTCAATGGTTTTTTCCAAACTTTGGAAGGGAATTTCTCAAAATTTCACCTACAAACTGAAAAAAACTTCCAACGTGAAAGTTGTAGATTTTGATCCAATAAACAACTTTGTCACATATGATGATTTTCCAAAAGATCAACCATTTAAGAGATATGGAGCTTCAAAGTTGGCATCTTTTGAAAATTTCACTTAAAATCTCATTTTCTTCAAAGTTCATGGATCTTTTTCACCCATTTCCTTAAAGGTCTTGAAGAAACTTTCAACTAGGGTTTTGAAGTACATAACATGAGCTTTCCAAAATGTCCAAGAGCATGAAAAAATATGGAGTGTAGCTATGGTTTTGAATTTTGACATTAGAGGTCATTATGCATGAAATTACAAGCCATTTTCACTAAGTTCATACACTATATGGCCTATAATACAAGTGATGACACACCAATGCAATAATTGGAAGATATTTTTCTGGTTTGAGATCAGAATGGAAAGAGATAAGAAGCTTGGCAAAATAACCATGGTTAAGTCACTTTTAACCATATGCATTAAATGTGAAAGATTCCATTTTATCTCTTAAGCCAAATCATCACTCTTTGATCCACTTGCAAGGGCTTTGTATTCAGAAAGCTTGGCCTATAAATAGAGGTCATTTCCACTCTCCAAATCACACCAAAACCTCACAAATTATAGGCTTTCTCTTTCTTTCTTAAGTTGCAAGTTTCATGAGTTTCAAAGAGGTAGAAATCTCAACCTCCAAACCCTTGAAGTTCTGGCCAAAGTAATGATTCTAACATCTCATAAACATCATATGTGATATGTTTGATCCACTCACACACCCCAAATCACCCCAAAACTCAGATTCATCATCTCACCTCCATGTTTGCATAAAGTGAACCTTAACATGCCAATTCTCACATCAAGCCATATCTGCCCAAACTATCACTTCTAACACCCTCCATATACTTCATATGAATGATCCAAACACTCACATATGACCTGTAACCTCATAATCTTCAAATTCGATTCACACTCCAAAGGCTCTGCAGATCGAGTTCCATAGCTTAGCACAGGTGAATTCAAATTGCTCCAAGCATCCAAACACCTTCCATAATCATCATTGAAGCTATTCAGATTGATACAAAGCACCTGTAACACCTCCAGATCAAAATTCAATTCTCAGTTTTGCCGTTTTTGAGGTAAGTACACTTGAACTTCAAACTCTATGAATCATGCATCATAAATGAAATATTGCTTTGCCATCTTGTTTCTGCACTATCACTGATCAATAACCCTCAATCAATTTCATAATTCATCAATCATACACAATTTCAGATTGAATCATAGAATTAGGGTTCTTCGTGTTCATCAGAAAATTGATAGCCTTAGAGTGAAAATAAATGAAATCAAAGGTCACCATCATGTTCCTTATGAAAAAACGAGTGAGATGGACCCTTTACTTGATCAATTTCATTCAGTTTCGAAGATTTTCAAATTCTTGTTGAGGGTTTGTTCTTGGCGCCAGATTTTGTTCAAAGGTTTTTTTGAAATTGATTAAAAATATATTTAATTGGGCGCGTGTTACTTACAAGCCACAAGCGTGGCTCAGTTGGTTGTTGTTTTGGCTGGTGAGAGTGAGGGCGTGAGTTCAAGTCCTTGTGGAGACAAAACCCAATTTTTTAACACTATTTTTCTTATTTTTCTTCACAACTTCATCAATTAATTTAACCAATAAAATTAACTCATTTTTTATTCATTTTTTACACACTTCTTATTTTATATATGTATTTTATGAATATAAAAAAAAATCTCAAAAATATATTTATTTAATACATTTTTAATTAAGTTTAAAATGACATATTTTAAAGTGTTTTTAAATACTTTAAATATTGTTTTTTTATTTTGATTTTTCAAACTTAATCATTTGTAAATATTTTGTGATCAAACCCTAATCATCTAGGTGTTAATTAAGTATAATCTTTGTGTTTATTAATTTGATTTCTTTCAAAATTTCAAACCGTTTCAAAGCGAACGATCACCGTTTTTCAAAATGATAAACCATTTCTTTTTGAGTTTTTCTTTTCAAAAGAAACTATTGATTAAATCTTTTTGGGTTGATCAATTGATTCCAAAAATACAATGGGCCTCCATGTAGGTATAAGTCCCAAGTCCCTTTTTGTACATACTCTTTCCTTTTGCTTTGTACAATTTTTCTTTAAACAGAAAACTTCTTTCAAAACAAACTTTCAAACAGTTTTTCAAACGACGCATCTTTTAACAAAACAATCAACCATGTTTTATAAAATAAAACATGGGCCTCCACATAGGTATAAGTCCCATTCCTGTACATGAAATTAGGTATTTCATTGTACACACACCTTTTTGTATATATCTCGTTCAATTTGTTTTTTTTAACTTCGAACAACAAATCAAAAAATGAAGGTTTTCTTTAAATCTTCCCAAAAATACCATGGGCCTCCACATAGGTATAAGTCCCGAGCCCTCTTGTAAATATTTGTTTGTATAACTTTTGAATAAACTCAAATGGGCCTCTCCCCGAGTATTAGTCCCGAGCCCCCGTCTATACAAATGGATCATGTTTACAGGTATATTTCCTTCATAAACTCCATTATATACACATACTTTGTCATATATATGTATAACTGTTCATATTTGTTCATGTTTGTCCATGTTTGTTCATACTTGTTCATATTTGTGATTGTGTTATATATACTTGTTCAACTTAGTACAACACTAGGTTCCCCATAGCCTCCTATTGGGCTTCGTGCAAAGAATCTCCCTAGTTTAGGTTAGGACATAGAGTATGGTTTCCCGGTGAAATCGCTCTAAGAGCTCAAACCAACTATACCACGCCTCCTCTTGGGCTTTGTACAAACGACTTGTCCCTCCCATAGCCTCCTCTTGGGCTTACAATGCAAGGACCCTCGATTGTCCCTCCCATAGCCTCCTCTTGGGCTTACAATGCAAGGACCCTCGGATAGCCTCCTCTTGGGCTTCGTACAAGGACCCACGGGCTTCTTATAAGCATCCCCAATATCCAAATCAAATAACCTAGGAGATTAGACATTTATCATCTCTATGATAGGAGTATCTCATCTATATCATCACAAACAATCAATCAATCAAATAACTCTTTTTGCCACAAGGCTGGCTAATCAATAAAACCTTTTTGCCACCATACTGGCTGATTAATCAAAGTTTTTGTCACAAGGCTGACTTCATAGAAACTTTTGCCACAAGGCTGGCTGATTAATCAAAACTTTTTGTCACAAGGCTGACTTCATTGAAAGTTTTTGCCACAAGGCTGGCTAAAAAACATCTTTATCATTCTAAGCACCATAAGTGGCATGGCCCAGGGCTTATAATGAAAAGATTTTCAAACAAAATCAAACAGATGTATGTGATGATATAGATTAGATACATCGAACATTTAGATGACATTTGTCTCTTATCCTTTGCTTCCACTAGCATAAGTGGGAACTACGATTGCTCTGACTTTCTCAACATCCCTTTGAGAATACGTAGGCACAAGGTCGTATCCTTGGCGAGCAAAACTTCTCCCTCAAACCACTCAAAACCTTAGCACCCGTCGACCCCGAGCTACAGATGCTCTGATTCCCTCTAAGGGATATGTATGCAGAGGATCGCGATGATCTTTGCGAGCATAATCAAACAAACACCTTAGGTTCTACCTATTTCACAAGAACCTCTCAATAACATGGAATGAAAAACATAACAATGAAACCTATAGAGTACTATACATACGTCCCTTCTTATAACCAACCCTCTTACCCAAAGATCTCTCCCCCCACTTTTTAAGGTTATTGCAGCTTTTTTTTCCTTTTCCTACTTTGGAAACAATAAAAAGTTTGGTCGAAATAAAGAAAAATCATTTTTTGAGCACTCGAGCCCAAAGAAGGCATCAGGTGTCTCATCCCGAAAAAAGATACGATTTTTCCCCGCGACAGAAAAATGGCGACTTCACCGGGGACCATCTTTTTATTGTTTCCAAAGGAAGGGTTATTTCTAATTGTTGTTTTTTCATTTTAATTCTTGTTACATGTGTGGTTCTCTGGTTCTGTTACATGTGTGGTTCTGTTACAAGTGATACATTATGGACAAATCCTAACCCGGATTAAGTACACATAAGAATTAGGTGGAGGGTATAGTCATGTACAGGCGTACGTGAGAATCCTTCCGCTCAGTGGAGGTTCCTTGTTGGTAATATATGTTTAGCATGTTTCGTAGCGAAAACTGTAACGCCCGTAAATGTGTTTTTCTGATTAATTGTGATGTTTGCTACATTTTCCTAATTTTACCGTTTTCGAGTCGAGTCAGTCGGTAAATATTAATTATGTTAATATTTTACTTATTACTTTCTATGTGTGTAATTATTATGTTTTGGGTGTTAATTGGTTAGAATTAAGGTTTAGTGACATTTGGGCCAAAATTAGAATTTATGAAAGTTGAGTGGGGGAAAATGAGAAGTAGAGAAATAGAAAGAGATATTTTGATAAAGAGAGAAAAAGAGATATTTTGAGATAGTAAGAAAGAAAGAGAACTTGGGGAAGAGAAGAGAAAGAAGAGAAAAACAAAGAGAAGAAGAGAGTTGTAGAATCCAAACCAAGCTAGAGTCAAGAATCCAACCAAGGTAAGGGGGATGAATATAGTTTATCTTGATTGTATGATTCTTGTAGTTTGTGTGTTTTGTTCTTGTTCTTACTCTTTTCCAAGTTTGTTCAACAATGGCAAATTGTGTGTTTTGTGAGTTTTGAAGATATAAACTTGATTTTGTGGTGTGTATGTGTACTATGATGATAGATATTCCCATGGATCATGTTTGTTTTTCATTTCTCCATGTTTTCTTGCTTATGAAGAAATATAGGTCAAAGATGATATGTGATGATCCAACCATATGATTGTTAGAACAAGATTTGTTCTGATCAATTATCTTAGTTTTGATGATAACAATAATATGAATTTTGCTTAAGATAATATGGTACTCTAATCCAATGCAATTTCCCTTTCAGGAAATATATAAAGAGTACGCATAATTCAACGCTCAGAAGCTTTGTCTCAAAGGGTTCAGCATGCAACATCAGAACATGGTCTGGCAAGACATCAGAAGATGGTCAAAGCAGAATCAGAACATGGGTCTATGGAAGCATCAGAAGAACAAGAGAACAGAAGCACTGAAGTTCTGATGGTATCACGCTCAGAAGCACTTCAAGGTCAGAAGATCAGAAGATGCTATGCACCAAGCTGTTTGACTCTGATGATATTCAAACGTTGTATTCACAAACATCAGATCAGAAGAAAGTACAAGTGGCAAGCTACGCTGACTGACAAAAGGAACGTTAAAAGCTACTAAAGGCTACGTCAGTAGACACAGCGTGAACAAGGCTCGAGGTAGTTGACAAAAGCGTATAACATTAAATGCGATGCTGTACGGAACACGCAAAGCATTAAATGCACTCAACGGTCATCTTCTCAAACGCCTATAAATATGAAGTTCTGATGAGAAGCAAGGTTAACGATTCTGCACCAAAACAACTCATATTCAACTTGCTGAAACTCTGTTCAAATCTAAACTCAGAATCTTCATCTTCATCAAAGCTCACTACATTGCTGTTGTAATATTTTAGTGAGATTAAGCTTAAACGATTAAGAGAAATATCACAGTTTGTGATTATCGCTTTTAAGAAGCAATTGTAATACTCTTAGAATTGATTACATTAAGTTGTAAGGAACTAGAGTGATCGTGTGGATCAGAATACTCTAGGAAGTCTTAGGAGTGAACTAAGCAGGTTGTAACTAGAGTGATCGTGTGGATCAGTATACTCTAGAAAAGTCTTAGAGGGTATCTAAGCAGTTGTTCCTGGAGTGATCAGTGTGTGATCAGAAGACTCTGGAAGACTTAGTTGCTGACTAAGTGGAGAACCATTGTAATCCGTGCGATTAGTGGATTAAATCCTCAGTTGAGGTAAATCATCTCTGCGGGGGTGGACTGGAGTAGTTTAGTTAACAACGAACCAGGATAAAAATAACTGTGCAATTTATTTTTATCTGTCAAGTTTTAAAGCTACACTTATTCAAACCCCCCCTTTCTAAGTGTTTTTCTATCCTTCAATTGGCATCAGAGCGCCGGTTCTAAGGTGCAAGCACTTAACCGTGTTTAGAAAAGATTCAGGAAGAGAAAAACGCTTCAGTAAAAGATGGTTGATGAAAGTGAAAAGTCTACACCTACACCTGCATCTACATCTGGCTCTGCTGAGCAATACAACGGTAACAATGGTTATACTAGACCGCCGGTATTTGATGGTGAAAACTTTGAATACTGGAAAGATAAATTGGAAAGTTACTTTCTGGGTCTAGATGGTGATTTATGGGATCTTCTGTTGGATGGTTACAAACATCCAGTAAATGCCAGAGGCGTAAAGCTGACAAGGCAAGAAATGAATGATGATCAGAAGAAGCTTTTCAGGAATCATCATAAATGCAGAACTGTTTTGCTGAATGCTATCTCTCATGCTAAGTATGAGAAGATATCTAACAGGGAAACGGCCTATGACATATATGAGTCCTTGAAAATGACTCATGAAGGAAATGCTCAAGTCAAGGAGACTAAAGCTCTAGCTTTAATCCAGAAGTATGAAGCCTTCAAGATGGAGGATAATGAAGACATTGAAAAGATGTTTTCAAGATTTCAAACTCTTACTGCTGGATTGAGAGTTCTTGACAAGGGATACACCAAGGCTGATCACGTAAAGAAGATCATCAGAAGCATACCCAGAAGATGGGGTCCTATGGTGACTGCATTCAAGATTGCAAAGAATCTGAATGAAGTTTCTCTGGAAGAGCTTATCAGTGCCTTGAGGAGTCATGAAATAGAGCTGGACGCAAATGAGCCTCAAAAGAAAGGTAAGTCTATTGCATTAAAATCCAATATCAAGAAATGCACTAACGCTTTTCAGGCTAGAGAAGAAGATCCTGAAGAATCAGAATCTGAAGAAGAAGATGAACTGTCTTTGATCTCCAGAAGGCTAAATCAACTCTGGAAGACCAAGCAAAGGAAGTTCAGAGGCTTCAGAAGTTCAAAGAAATTTGAACGTGGAGAATCTTCTGATGACAGAAGATTTGACAAGAAGAAGGTCATGTGCTATGAATGCAATGAGCCTGGACACTACAAGAATGAATGTCCAAATCTTCAGAAGGAAAATCCCAAGAAGAAGTTTCATAAGAAGAAAGGTCTTATGGCAACCTGGGATGAGTCAGAAGATGATTCAGACTCTGAAGATGAGCAGGCCAACTGTGCGCTGATGGCGACAGAAGATGACGGATCAGAATCTACATCAGAATCAGATTCTGAAGAGGTATTTTCTGAACTTACTAGAGATGAGTTAGTTTCCGGTCTAACTAAACTTCTGGAACTCAAGTCTCAGATTAGTCTCAAATACAAAAAGCTGAAAAAGCTATTTGAATTTGAAACAAAGAAGCTTGAGTTGGAGAATTCTGAATTAAAAGAAAAACTTTTAAAATTATCCAATAATGTTGGATCTCCTTCTGATTCAGAAAAATCCACTCCTAGTCTAAACCATATTCTGAAAGAATATGATTTAAGTTTCAGGAAGTTCTTATCTAGAAGTATTGGCAGAAGTCAGCTAGCCTCTATGATATATGCTGTGTCTGGAAACAAAAGAGTTGGCATTGGTTTTGAGGGTGAAACCCCATACAAACTTGAACCTGTTGATGAAATGAAACTCACATACAAGCCATTGTATGATCAGTTCAAGTATGGCCACTCCCATGATATTAGGCACACTTCACATGCTCAAAGTTTTCACATAACACACACCAAAAAGCATGTGACACAACCTAGGAAATATCATGAAACTCACATTAAGAATTATCATGCTGTTCCTCCTATTGCTTACAATGTTAAACCCAAGTTCAATCAGAACTTGAGAAAATCTAACAAGAAAGGACCCAAGAAAATGTGGGTACCTAAGGATAAGATTATTCCTATTGCAGATATCCTTGACTGCAAAAAGGACAAAGCACAACATGTCATGGTACCTGGACTCTGGATGCTCACGACACATGACAGGAAGAAGGTCTATGTTCCAAGACCTGGTGCTTAAGTCTGGAGGAGAAGTCAAGTTTGGAGGAGATCAGAAGGGCAAGATAATTGGCTCTGGAACTATAAAGTCTGGTAACTCTCCTTCCATTTCTAATGTACTTCTTGTAGAAGGATTAACACATAACCTCTTATCTATCAGTCAATTGAGTGACAATGGTTATGATATAATCTTTAATCAAGAGTCTTGCAAGGCTGTAAATCAGAAGGATGGCTCAATCCTATTTACAGGCAAGAGGAAGAACAACATTTATAAGACAGATCTGCAAGATCTTATGAGTCAGAAGGTGACTTGTCTTATGTCTGTTTCTGAAGAGCAGTGGGTCTGACACAGAAGATTAGGTCATGCTAGTTTGAGAAAGATTTCTCAGATTAACAAACTGAATCTGGTCAGAGGACTCCCTAATCTGAAATTCAAATCAGATGCTCTTTGTGAAGCATGTCAGAAGGGCAAGTTCTCCAAACCTGCATTCAAGTCCAAGAATGTTGTTTCTACCTCAAGGCCATTAGAACTCTTGCACATTGATCTGTTTGGCCCAGTCAAAACAGCATCTGTCAGAGGGAAGAAATATGGATTAGTCATCGTAGATGATTATAGTCGCTGGACATGGGTGAAATTCTTGAAACACAAGGATGAGACTCATTCAGTGTTCTTTGATTTCTGCATTCAGATTCAATCTGAAAAAGAGTGTAAAATCATAAAGGTCAGAAGTGATCATGGTGGTGAATTTGAGAACAGATCCTTTGAAGAATTCTTCAAAGAGAATGGTATTGCCCATGATTTCTCTTGTCCTAGAACTCCTCAGCAAAATGGAGTTGTAGAACGAAAGAATAGGACTCTACAAGAAATGGCCAGAACCATGATCAATGAAACCAATATGGCTAAGCATTTCTGGGCAGAAGCAATAAACGCTGCATGCTATATTCAGAATAGAATCTCTATCAGACCTATTCTAAATAAGACTCCCTATGAATTGTGGAAGAATAGAAAGCCCAACATTTCATATTTCCATCCTTTTGGATGTGTATGCTTTATTCTGAACACTAAAGATCATCTTGGTAAGTTTGATTCAAAAGCTCAAAAATGTTTCCTTCTTGGATATTCTGAACGCTCAAAAGGCTACAGAGTATACAATACTGAAACATTAATTGTAGAAGAATCAATCAATATCAGGTTTGATGATAAGCTTGGTTCTGAAAAACCAAAGCAGTTTGATAATTTTGCAGATTGTGATATTGATATATCAGAAGTTGTTGAGCCAAGAAGCAACGCATCAGAAGCAGAGCTTCTCAGAAGCAAAGAATCTGAAGATCAAGTATCAGCTTCTCTGGAGGATCTAAGCATATCTGAAGAACCATCTGTCAGAAGATCATCCAGACTCATCTCTGGTCATTCAGAAGATGTCATTCTTGGAAAGAAGGATGATCCAATCAGAACAAGAGCATTCCTTAAGAACAATGCAGATTGTCAATTAGGTCTTGTATCTTTGATCGAGCCAACTTCTGTTGATCATGCTCTAGAAGATCCAGACTGGATAATTGCTATGCAAGAAGAACTGAATCAGTTTACAAGGAATGATGTTTGGGATCTTGTTCCTAGACCAGATGGATTCAATATAATCGGCACAAAATGGGTCTTCAGAAACAAGCTCAGTGAGAAAGGTGAAGTGGTAAGGAACAAAGCCAGACTGGTGGCTCAGGGTTATAGTCAGCAAGAAGGGATTGACTATACAGAAACCTTTACACCAGTGGCCAGGTTAGAATCTATTCGTCTATTAATTTCATTTGCCACTCAACATAACATCATTCTCTATCAAATGGATGTTAAGAGTGCCTTCTTAAATGGTTATATAGATGAAGAAGTTTATGTCCATCAACCTCCTGGTTTTTGAAGACTCTATGTCTCCTAATCATGTTTTTAAATTAAAGAAATCGTTATATGGATTGAAACAAGCTCCCAGAGCTTGGTATGAACGCTTAAGTTCTTTCCTTCTGGATAATGGTTTCACTAGAGGAAAAGTGGACACTACTTTTTTTTGTAAAACCTTTAAAAGGGATATTTTAATTTGTCAAATATATGTAGATGATATTATTTTTGGAACATCTAATGCTACACTTGGAAAGGAGTTTGCTGAGTCTATGCAGGCTGAGTTTGAAATGAGCATGATGGGAGAACTCAAGTATTTCCTTGGAATACAAATAAATCAAACATCAGAAGGAACGTATGTTCACCAAACCAAGTATGTGAAGGAACTTCTGAAGAAGTTTAATCTTCTAGACTGCAAAGAAGCCAAAACTCCTATGCATCCAACATGCATCCTAGGTAAGGATGAGGTAAGTAAGAAGGTAGATCAGAAGTTATACAGAGGTATGATTGGATCTCTTCTATATCTGACTGCTTCTAGACCTGACATTCTGTTCAGTGTTTGTTTGTGTGCTAGATTCCAATCAGATCCTAGAGAATCTCATTTAACTGCTGTTAAGAGAATTCTAAGGTATCTGAAAGGTACTACTAATGTTGGCTTAGTTTACAGAAAATCTAAAGAATACAACTTAGTAGGATTCTGCGATGCTGATTATGCTGGAGACAGAATTGAAAGAAAAAGTACTTCAGGAAGTTGCCAATTTCTTGGAAGTCATTTGATCTCCTGGTACAGCAAGAAGCAAGCAACTATTGCTCTATCAACAACAGAAGCAGAATATGTCGCTGCTGCTGGTTGTAGTACACAGATGCTCTGGATGAAGAGTCAGTTAGAAGATTATCAGATATTTGAGAGTAACATTCCTATATTCTGTGATAATACTTCTGCTATATGTTTATCTAAGAATCCTATTCTTCATTCAAAAGCTAAACATATTGAGATTAAACATCATTTCATAAGGGACTATGTTCAGAAGGGTGTTATATCTTTAAACTTTGTTGATACAGACCATCAATGGGCTGATATCTTTACAAAACCCCTGGCTGAAGATAGGTTTAAATTCATTCTGAAGAACATCAGTATGGATTTATGCCCAGAATGAGAAGATGAGAAGTTCTCATGTATGAGTATCTTCTGAAATGAATGTGGAACAATTTTTTTTTAATCAGAAGTTCTGATTGAAATCTTCTAGAAATTATGATTCTGTTATTACTAACGTTTCATTGTCTAAGTTGATTCAGAACCTCTTTTAAAGCAAAACAGCTGTAATGTTTTATCTCGGGATGGTAAACCTGTCGTTACTGTTCATGGATAAGCGCGCGTGCAGTTGAAGGGACGCCGACCATAGGTAACTGTGCTAGTCACCTCATTTGTCATTATTATCTCTGACGGGATTCATGATGTTCTGGCGCGGATTTTGCGTAGGCTAGGATCTTAGGCTTTGGTCTTTGTAGTTTTCTTTTCCTTGTTGCATATGCTTGTTAAACATCTTCATGTAATATCTTTTGATTATCAATGAAATGTTTCTTTGTTTTTACATTCCAGTGATTTTATTTGTCGTTTTAATCATCTGAATCTTTTGAAATATTCTTTTTGATGTTATGACAAAAAGGGGGAGAAGATAAATGATAAATGATTTGATTAATCTATCAGTTGCTGGGTAAAGCTCCCACACATTTACTAACAAGAACTGCAAGTTCTATATGGTTTAAGTGTTTTGCAGGTATAAAGAAGTGAAGAGAATCTTCAAAGCAAACACAAGAAGCAAAACCATGGAAACTGAAGCAAGCCGAGTGCTGTCAAGCTTCAGAAATCAGAAGCAAGAAAGAAGAATAAATCAGAAGCACTGATAATAGAATTTGATCCATATTTGTCTATTTGCTTTGACAAAATTCTATTTGCTCTGATACATTATTTGCTCTGATACATTATTTTAGCCTATATGGCTCTGATACATATAATGTGTTCTAATATACATTTTATGTTCTGACTCGTTCATGCTGACTTTTGTCGTTTAGTTTTTGTTCTGTAACATTTCAGGATGTAGAGATGCTCAGATGATGCTCTGGTACATTCAACAATGTTCTGATACAAATCTAGCATGAAGTAATGTTGTTAGAAATTCAAAGCTCTGAAGCTATCCGAGGGAAGCAGAAATCAGAAGCTGCGAATGTTCTAAAGATCCAGAAAACTCAAGTTCTGAAGCTGTCCTGAATGGAAGCAGAAATCAGAAGCTGTGAATGTTCAGAAGATCAAAGAAATTCAAGTTCTGAAGTTGTCCTAGATGGAAGCAAGAATCAGAAGCTGTGAGTGTTCTAGGGATCTAAGGAAATTCTAGTTCTGAAGCTGTCCTATGGAAGCAGAAGTCAGAAGCTATGAATTCTCTAAAGACAGAAGCTTATATGATCGTCTCTACCGAAATAATCAGGGAAGTCTTTTATTAAAGTTCTTCGAGTATTTATTTCAGGGGGAGATTGTTAATCTCAGGGGGAGACATATTCATATGCTTATGCTATAGCTGTGTAATTTGTCTTTTGCCATCTATTCTTTCTGATCGCAAATTCATATCATTTATATATGTTTTTGTCATCATCAAAAAGGGGGAGATTGTTAGAACAAGATTTGTTCTGATCAATTATCTTAGTTTTGATGATAACAATAATATGAATTTTGCTTAAGATAATATGGTACTCTAATCCAATGCAATTTCCCTTTCAGGAAATATATAAAGAGTACGCATAATTCAGCGCTCAGAAGCTTTGTCTCAAAGGGTTCAGCATGCAACATCAGAACATGGTCTGGCAAGACATCAGAAGATGGTCGAAGCAGAATCAGAACATGGGTCTATGGAAGCATCAGAAGAACAAGAGAACAGAAGCACTGAAGTTCTGATGGTATCACGCTCAGAAGCACTTCAAGGTCAGAAGATCAGAAGATGCTATGCACCAAGCTGTTTGACTCTGATGATATTCAAACGTTGTATTCACAAACATCAGATCAGAAGAAAGTACAAGTGGCAAGCTACGCTGACTGACAAAAGGAACGTTAAAAGCTACTAAAGGCTACGTCAGTAGACACAGCGTGAACAAGGCTCGAGGTAGTTGACAAAAGCGTATAACATTAAATGCGATGCTGTACGGAACACGCAAAGCATTAAATGCACTCAACGGTCATCTTCTCAAACGCCTATAAATATGAAGTTCTGATGAGAAGCAAGGTTAACGATTCTGCACCAAAACAACTCATATTCAACTTGCTGAAACTCTGTTCAAATCTAAACTCAGAATCTTCATCTTCATCAAAGCTCACTACATTGCTGTTGTAATATTTTAGTGAGATTAAGCTTAAACGATTAAGAGAAATATCACAGTTTGTGATTATCGCTTTTAAGAAGCAATTGTAATACTCTTAGAATTGATTACATTAAGTTGTAAGGAACTAGAGTGATCGTGTGGATCAGAATACTCTAGGAAGTCTTAGGAGTGAACTAAGCAGGTTGTAACTAGAGTGATCGTGTGGATCAGTATACTCTAGAAAAGTCTTAGAGGGTATCTAAGCAGTTGTTCCTGGAGTGATCAGTGTGTGATCAGAAGACTCTGGAAGACTTAGTTGCTGACTAAGTGGAGAACCATTGTAATCCGTGCGATTAGTGGATTAAATCCTCAGTTGAGGTAAATCATCTCTGCGGGGGTGGACTGGAGTAGTTTAGTTAACAACGAACCAGGATAAAAATAACTGTGCAATTTATTTTTATCTGTCAAGTTTTAAAGCTACACTTATTCAAACCCCCCCTTTCTAAGTGTTTTTCTATCCTTCAATGATAATCATGGATATTTTGTTTACCAATACATTTATATAAGTATGAATACATTCAGGTGTTTATATGTATCCGTCCTCTTTGATTATTTGTGTTACGCATCTTTTGCGAGTATGTTATGTTTGGTTATGTGGTTACTTAAGTGTAACGCCCTAATTGTTTTTATGAATTTAATTTTTATACTCTGATATTTGTACCTATATGCCTGGGTAGAATTGGGGTGTTACATTAGTGGTATCAGAGCGGGTCGGTCTTGTCCGACCAAGTGTCGTGTCGTTTGGTCTAACAATTCTTGTGTTATTTTTTTTTTTTTTTTGGGCTTACTTCTCTTGGTGTTATTGTGAAGTTTAGAGATGGCTGGACGTAACGACGCTGCTATTGCTGCTGCATTGCAAGCTATGGCTGAAGCTATGCATACGGATGAGAATGCAAGGTCTCGGAGTTTAGCGACTTTCCAGAGGGAGAATCCTCCTGTGTTTAAGGGAACGCATGACCCCGAGGGAGCCTTGACTTGGATGAAGGAGATGGAGAGGATCTTTCGTGTGATGGATTGCACGCAAGAGCAGAAAGTTAGGTATGGCACTCATCAGTTAGCTGTAGAGGCTGATGATTGGTGGCTGGAGACTTTGGCAAGGTTAGAAGCAACCGGTGAAGAGATTTCCTGGACGGTGTTCAAGAGGGAGTTTTTGAGGAAGTATTACCCGGAGGATGTCCGTGGGAAGAAAGAGACTGAGTTTTTGGCTTTGGTTCAAGGCAGCATGTCTGTGTCTGAATATGCGGCAAAGTTTAATGAACTTGTGAAATTCTACCCGCACTTTGTTGGTGAGGGAGCAGAATTTTCTAAGTGCATTAAGTTCCAGAATGGGTTACGTTCTGATATCAAGAAGGCGGTGGGGTATCAGAAGATTCGGGTGTTTCCAGATTTGGTGGACAGCTGTAGGATTTATGATGAGGATAATAATGCTCATCATAAGGTGATTAATGAAAAGAGGAACAAAGGTCCGCAGAATCGTGGGACGCCGTATGATGGAGGGAAGGGTAAGCAAAAGATGAATTATGGACCAAGGTTTAGTGGGGGAGATGCTCCTGCTAAGATTGTGTGTTTTAAGTGTGGTAAACCTGGCCACAAAAGTAATGTCTGCAATGGTGACTCGAGGAAATGTTTCAAGTGTGGGAGGGCAGGACATTTGTCACCCGACTGTACGTTCAAGGGAATAGTGTGTTTTAATTGTGGTGAAGAAGGACACATGAGCGGCCAATGTCAGAAGAAGAAAGTTCAAGCTGGTGGGAAGGTGTTTGCTTTGGCTGGAACTCAGACGGACAAGGGTGATCGACTGATCAGAGGTACTTGTTTTATTAATGGCATTCCTTTAATTGCTATTATTGATACGGGTGCTTCGCATTGTTTTATAGCCGATGATTGTGCTAAAAGATTAGGTCTTGTTCTATCTGAATTGGGTGGTGAGATGGTTATCGATTTACCAGCAATGGGGTCGGTGATTACTTCTCTAGTTTGTAAGAATTGTCCGGTATCAATCTTCGGTAAGGACTTTACTGTTGATTTGATTTGTTTGCCGATGAACGAGTTAGACGTGGTTCTGGGAATGGATTGGTTAATGAATAATCGTGTCCATATCGATTGTTATCATAAGTTGGTGAGGTTTCCATTTCTTGAGAAGGGTGTGGAATTTGATGTCTTATCTACCAAGGAGTTGAATCGACTGTTAGAAGATGGGGCACAATTGTTTGGTGTGTTTGCATCGTTGACTGTGGAGAGTCGAGCTGCAGTTGGGGATTTTCCAGTAGTGCGAGAATTTCCCGAAGTGTTTCCTGAAGACTTTTCTGATGTGCCGCCAAAGAGAGAGGTGGAGTTTTCCATAGATCTAGTTCCTGGTACGAGGCCTGTTTCTATGGCGCCGTATAGAATGTCGGCATCAGAGTTAGTGGAATTAAAGAAACAGTTGGAAGAGTTGCTAGCAAAACATTTTGTGAGGCCTAGTGTTTCACCATGGGGAGCTCCAGTTTTGTTGGTAAAGAAGAAGGATGGAAGCATGAGGTTGTGTATTGATTATCGCCAGTTGAACAAGGTGACGATTAAGAATAAGTATCCGCTTCCTAGGATTGACGACTTGATGGATCAGTTGGTGGGAGCCGGTGTGTTTAGCAAGATTGATTTAAGATCTGGTTACCATCAGATTCGGGTGAAGGAAGAAGATATTCAGAAGACTGCGTTTAGGACTCGGTACGGGCATTATGAGTTTTTAGTGATGCCGTTCGGAGTTTCTAATGCACCTGGTGTATTTATGGAGTATATGAATCGCATATTCCATGATCAGTTGGATAAGTTTGTTGTGGTCTTCATAGATGACATCTTGATTTATTCTAAGTCTCAGGAAGAGCATGAGGAGCATTTGCATGTTGTGCTACGGGTTTTGAAGGAGAAGCAGTTGTATGCTAAGTTATCCAAGTGCGAGTTCTGGTTATCAGAGGTGAGTTTTCTTGGTCATGTGATTTCAGGTAACGGGATTGCAGTGGATCCATCCAAAGTAGATGCAGTGCTACAATGGGAGGTTCCGAGATCGGTTACTGAGATCAGAAGCTTTTTAGGTTTGGCGGGTTATTATCGAAGATTCATTGAAGGCTTTTCGAAGTTGGCACTTCCGTTAACTCAGCTCACTTGCAAGGGTAAGGCGTTTATTTGGGACATAGTTTGTGAAAGGAATTTTGAAGAGTTGAAGAGAAGGTTGACTTCAGCTCCGGTTTTGGTTTTACCTGATCCTGAGGAACCGTTTGTGGTGTATTGTGATGCATCGCATATGGGGTTAGGTGGTGTTTTGATGCAGGAAGGTAAGGTGGTGGCTTACGCTTCGAGGCAGTTAAGGATTCATGAGAAGAATTATCCCACCCATGATTTAGAGTTAGCTGCGGTGGTTTTTGCATTAAAGATTTGGAGGCATTACCTCTACGGTGCAAGGTTCGAGGTCTTTAGTGATCATAAGAGTTTGAAATACTTATTTGATCAGAAAGAGTTGAACATGAGACAACGTAGGTGGTTGGAATTCTTGAAGGACTATGACTTTAGCTTGAATTACCATCCTGGTAAAGCTAATGTGGTTGCCGATGCTTTGAGTCGGAAATCTTTGCATATGTCCGCTATGATGGCGGAGGAGTGGGAACTTTTGGAGCAATTTCGTGATCTTAGTTTGGTATGTGAATTGACACCAGATAGTGTGAAGTTGGGTATGTTGAAAGTGACGAATGATTTTCTGTCAACTGTTAGCGAGAGACAGAAAATGGATGTGAAACTTGTTGATTTGTTTATGGTGGCAAATCAAAGTGTTGATGGCGACTTCAGAGTGGATGGTCAGGGTGTTTTGAAGTTTCGTGGTCGAATTTGTGTACCTGATGATTCCGAGCTGAAAAAGATGATTTTAGAGGAAGGTCACAGAAGCAGTTTGAGTATTCATCCGGGAGCCAATAAGATGTATCAGGATTTGAAGAAGATCTTTTGGTGGTCTGGTTTGAAAAGGGATGTGGCTCAGTTTGTGTATGCGTGTTTGGTATGTCAGAAGTCAAAAGTGGAGCATCAGCGTCCTGCAGGGTTGTTGCAACCGTTGGATATTCCAGAGTGGAAATGGGATAGTATTTCTATGGACTTTGTGACGAGTTTACCAAATACTGTGAGAGGTTTCGATGCGGTTTTGGTGATTGTTGATAGGTTGACAAAGTCTGCTCACTTTATTCCTATTAACATCACTTTTCCAGTTGCGAAGTTGGCTGAGATTTATATCAAGGTGATTGTGAAACTACATGGTATACCGTCGAGTATTGTGTCGGATAGAGATCCAAGGTTCACATCAGATTTTTGGAAAGGTTTGAAAGAGGCTCTAGGTTCTAAGTTGAGGTTGAGTTCGGCTTATCATCCTCAGACAGACGGTCAGACCGAAAGGACTATTCAATCGTTAGAAGACTTGTTGAGGGCATGTGTTCTAGAGAAGGGAGGTTCGTGGGATACTTATCTTCCGTTAAGAATTCACTTACAACAACAGTTTTCATTCTAGTATCGGAATGGCACCTTTTGAAGCGCTATATGGTCGTAAGTGTAGAACTCCACTGTGTTGGTTTGAATCGGGCGAGAGTGTGGTACTCGGACCTGAAATAGTAAGAGAGACTACAGAGAAGGTGAAATTTATTCGTCAGAAGATGAGAAGTTCACAGAGTAGGCAAAAGAGTTATCATGACAAGCGAAGGAAAGATTTGGAATTCCAAGCCGGTGATCATGTATTCTTAAGAGTTACACCTATGACTGGTGTTGGACGAGCTTTGAAATCGAGGAAGCTTACTCCGCGTTTTATTGGTCCTTATCAGATATCGGAGCGAGTTGGCAAAGTTGCGTATCGGGTGGCGTTACCGCCAAGTCTTTCTAATCTGCACGATGTATTCCATGTGTCTCAGTTGAGGAGATACATTGCGGATCCGTCCCATGTGATTCAGATGGATGATGTGCAAGTGCGTGAGAACCTGACGGTTGAGACGATACCAGTGCGTATTAAAGATCGTGAGACTAAGACTCTGCGAGGCAAGGAGATCGCCTTGGTGAAAGTCGTATGGTTAAGTGCGGCAGGTGAGAGTTTGACCTGGGAGTTGGAGAGCAAGATGCGAGATTCCTATCCTGAGTTGTTTGTAGCAGGTAATCTTATTTTCGAGGACGAAAATCTTTTAAGTGGGGGAGGGTTGTAACGCCCGTAAATGTGTTTTTCTGATTAATTGTGATGTTTGCTACATTTTCCTAATTTTACCGTTTTCGAGTCGAGTCAGTCGGTAAATATTAATTATGTTAATATTTTACTTATTACTTTCTATGTGTGTAATTATTATGTTTTGGGTGTTAATTGGTTAGAATTAAGGTTTAGTGACATTTGGGCCAAAATTAGAATTTATGAAAGTTGAGTGGGGGAAAATGAGAAGTAGAGAAATAGAAAGAGATATTTTGATAAAGAGAGAAAAAGAGATATTTTGAGATAGTAAGAAAGAAAGAGAACTTGGGGAAGAGAAGAGAAAGAAGAGAAAAACAAAGAGAAGAAGAGAGTTGTAGAATCCAAACCAAGCTAGAGTCAAGAATCCAACCAAGGTAAGGGGGATGAATATAGTTTATCTTGATTGTATGATTCTTGTAGTTTGTGTGTTTTGTTCTTGTTCTTACTCTTTTCCAAGTTTGTTCAACAATGGCAAATTGTGTGTTTTGTGAGTTTTGAAGATATAAACTTGATTTTGTGGTGTGTATGTGTACTATGATGATAGATATTCCCATGGATCATGTTTGTTTTTCATTTCTCCATGTTTTCTTGCTTTTGAAGAAATATAGGTCAAAGATGATATGTGATGATCCAACCATATGATAATCATGGATATTTTGTTTACCAATACATTTATATAAGTATGAATACATTCAGGTGTTTATATGTATCCGTCCTCTTTGATTATTTGTGTTACGCATCTTTTGCGAGTATGTTATGTTTGGTTATGTGGTTACTTAAGTGTAACGCCCTAATTGTTTTTATGAATTTAATTTTTATACTCTAATATTTGTACCTATATGCCTGGGTAGAATTGGGGTGTTACAAAAACATTATTGCTGCATTGAACTGTAGAAGCTGAGTTGGCCGTAGAACCCCAACCCATCCTGGCCTTATTAGGTTGTGGCGCAGAAACGATTCAGGTGAAGACTTGGATAGTTGTCATGCGGAGAGCCACTCTCAGACGAGTTTTTCTTGAGAATATTTCTGGCTCACAAGTTCAGTCGTGCAAGCCGGTAATATCCGAAAGAAGAATGTAGACTCTGACGTATCAGTAGAACATGTTGTGCAGGTGATTAACTAGAACTATCCCATTTTTGGTTCTCTGACCTCATGCTCGTGACGCTGGACCTTTGAACCTATGTGTACCATGTTTGTGTACCATGTTTGTGTTACCATGTTTGCAGTACCATGTTTGCGTTACCATGTTCGCTTTACCATGTTTGAATATGTGGCATCCATGCATCCATGCATTCATACATTCATTAAAAAACCCATCTTTTTCCATAAAAACATGATTTCTCCAAAGATTTAGAGGATTTTCTTTGCAAACATTATAGGATTAAGTTATGGAAGGGGTAAAAAGGTATACCAAAAAGTACGGTTTCAAAGCGCCTGATGTGGGAAAACTGATAGAATTAGCATCTTCTGTACAAGATCCTTCTAATTTTAGGAAAAGTTATGGAAAGCTTTTGCCTATCCTGAACACTCATGTTGATGAAGGACTTCTCAAAACTCTGGTTCAGTTCTATGATCCCGTCTACCGGTGTTTTACCTTTCCAGACTACCAGTTGGTACCGACCTTGGAAGAATATGCCAATCTTTTGGGTATTCCTGTGTCTGACAAAATACCCTTCAATGGTTTGGAAGCCATTCCTAAGTCACACGTCATTGCAGCAAGTATCCACTTGAAGAAATCTGAAGTAGAGAGTAATTGGACTACCAAAGGAAACCTCCCGGGTTTAACTTCACACTTCCTAATAAAGAAAGCCTTTGATTTCATCGAAACTGGTAGCATGATAGCTTTTGAAACTATACTAGCCTTGCTCATCTATGGGTTGGTTATGTTTCCCAACGTTAACGATTTTGTTGATATCAATGCCATAAAGATCTTTCTGATTGGAAATCCTGTTCCGACTTTGCTTGGTGACATGTATTTCTCTGTTCATCATAGGAATCGCCAAGGCGGTGGAGTCATTGTATGTTGTGCACCATTGTTGTTCAAATGGACTGTTTCACACTTACCTGAGTCTCCTATTTTCACGAAAAACCGAGAAGGCTTACGTTGGCCTCGAAGACTTATGTCCCTTACTAATAATGATATTCGTTGGTATACCTTGGCTCGCTGTGGTACAGAAACCATTGAAAGTTGTGGAGAGTTCGCCAACGTACCCCTCATTGGTACACAAGGAGGAATTAACTACAATCCGGTCGTAGCCCGACGACAACTCGGGTATGCAAATTCAGCTAAACCCATTGGTCTCGCAGTGGAATGCTACTTTTACCGAGAAGGGGATGATCCTCAAAGGTTGAAAACAAGAATGGTGAGAGCTTGGTACGACATCCGATGGAAAGAAAAAGGTGAGGCAAGAAATTGCATTGCCATGGACGCCTACACCTGCTGGGTAAAGAAAAGAGCAAAGGAGTTTCAAATGCCTTATGTTTATTAAGAACCCATGTTTCCTGCAGTATCTCAACTGCCCAACATTCCCACTATGGAGGAATACCAAGACACTTTAGCCAAGATGAGGATAGAGAAGGATGCTTGGGAAGAAAAGTTTCGTAAAACTGATGTGGAAAACAGAAAGTTGAAGAAAAAAGTGAGAGATCACGAAGAAACTCTCTATTATCAAGATGGATGGCTCATGAGTAAAGATGAGAAGATCCGTCAGAAAGACGCTGCAATCAAGAGGTACATCAAAGAAAGCAAGAAAAAGCTTGAAGGCTCAACAAGCAACGCTCCAACTCCTGATGACTGGAAGAATGTTGTTGACAAGCTGAAGACCGAAAAGGCCAAATTGAAAGCTCACTATGGGAAAGAAATCCTAAAGCTCAAGCTGCACAACGCATTTGGTTCTTCGTCCAATGAAGATGTTTAGGATTGTTTAGCTTTATTTATTTTGCTTCTGTAAGGAGCTATGCTCCGATGTTGTAACATTTCCCATTATTTCATTAAAAGAATAGTTTGTGTTCAAATGTTTGCAAGAAAATAATCTTTAAAATATTTGGAAAAATCATAAACCTTTTTTTGCATACATCATTCTGCATATCGAGTCTGTTGTATAGAGTCTCATCTTTTGGATCTTTCTCCATTAGATCGTCAAGCTGTCGCGTCTTAAAGTTTCTCGACCGCGTTCGCAATCAGATCACAGATACAACACTCGTTCAAGCAGAAGAAGAGTAATGGAACACTCTAAACAAGAGAATATTGAGCTCCGTGGTACAGTGACCACCCTCCAGGAAAAATTGGAAAGTCTCACTACTCTGGTTGACTCCCTAATGGCCGCACAGAATCAGCAGCCGCCACCCAACAGTCAAGCAACAGTGACATCTGAAGTCACTACTCCAGTCTCTACAGTTGCATTCAGCATTCCATCTTTCTCCATGCCAGAAAGTTGGGGCACGCCTTTCAGCTTTGGTGCAGGTTTCCGCCATAATTTCTCTGGGGTTCAAACAACCACAACTGAAGCGCCTGCTGCTCAAAGTTCACAGTTCACTCCAAATCAGGGGGTAACTTTTTCTCAAATCACTATGGCACTTTCTCAACCCACTATGACAGTTCCGACCCCTACGGTTCACACTGTTCCTTATGATGGCAATGAGATTTATCATGATCAAGGTGATAGCACAAATCAGCGAAACCTTGTGGAAGATCTCCAAGAACAATTCAACAAGATTCAGTTGGAAGTTAAAGCTATTCGTGGGAAAGATTTGTTTGGAAAGAATGCCCAGGAGCTATGTTTGGTTCCCAGTGTACAAATACCTGCTAAATTCAAGGTCCCTGACTTTGAGAAGTACAAAGGTAGTTCTTGTCCACAAAGCCATCTTGTGATGTATGCTAGGAAGATGTCTACTTATGCAGATAATCATCAGTTGCTTATCCATTACTTTCAAGACAGTTTGACTGGTGCCGCGCTGAAGTGGTACACACGATTGGATAGCACTAACATTCGAACTTTCAACGACCTAGGCGAGGCCTTTGTCCGACAATACAAATACAACTCGGATATGGCTCCAGACAGAGATCAGCTCCGATCCATGGCACAGAAAGATCATGAAGCTTTCAAAGAATATGCCCAACGATGGAGAGAAACTGCTGCTCAGATTAATCCACCGTTAAAAGAGAAAGAGATGACAAAGATCTTCTTGAATACTCTTGGCCCGTTTTATTATGAACGCATGATTGCTAGTGCTCCAAGTGATTTCACCGAAATGGTAAACATGGAGATGCGTCTAGAAGAAGGAGTCCGAACCGGACGTCTAACTAAAGAAGGTGGATCTTCAAGCGGAACCAAAAAGTTCGGAAGTGGTTTCCCAAATAAGAAAGAACAAAGTGTTGACATGGTATCCCAAGGGAAGCCAAGAGGAAATGTCAATCGTCAACGACAGATTGCTGCTATCGCACCAGTCGTTAACACAGCACCAAATCCGGGATTTACCCTGCAGTTTCAACAACAACAGCCTCGACAACAGGCTCAACAGTTTAACAACAATAATCAGAATCGTGTACAAAGAGGTCCACAATTTGATCCGATTCCAATGACCTACACAGAACTATACCCTGCTTTGATTGAAAGAGGTCTTGTTCAAACTAAAGCACCACCACCAGTACCTGAGAAACTTCCATGGTGGTACAAAGCTGAGGTCTCATGCCCTTATCATCAAGGAGCACCTGGCCATGATCTTGAGCATTGCATAGCTTTGAAATATGAAGTTCAGAGATTGGTTAGATCTAATCTCCTCTCTTTCAGAAATTTGAATCCTAATGTGCAAGAAAATCCGCTGCCCAATCATGGAGGCATGTTGTAAACATGGTGTATGGATGTCCTGGTCCATATTGAGTCTATAATATCAACTTCTCAAGAGCAAATTTGGTACAAATGCACGCTACTCTCTGTCAAGGGCAGAATTTTCGCCAGCATCACTACGGTTCCTGTAGCATATGTTGTGTAGATTCTCATGGATGTTCAATTGTAAGAAGAGATCTGCAAGTCTTGCTAGATAATGGTACTATTCAGATCTACAGAAATAGGAATGAAGATGAAGTTAACATGATAGGATGTTATCCGCATCTGCTTTTAGTCTCAGATATCAACTCGGAAATGCCTAAAGTTAACATCATCGTTCCTCATTTCAACATGCCTGAGCGCATAGAAGTTACTTACAACAAGCCAAAGGTTCCTGTTGCTCCTTTGATCATTTGTCTACCTGGACCTGTTCCTTATGACTCTGACAAGGCAGTTCCATACAACTACAATGCAACAATGGTAAAGGATAGACAAGAAGTTCCTTTACCTACTCTTTCATCTGTCGTGAACATCGCTGATGTGAGTCGAGTAACAAGAAGTGGACGTGTGTACACTCCACTACCTCCAAAGCAGCCTATTGCTCCCGCAACCAGGCAAAATCCTGTTAATACACCAGTGGGGAATCCTGTGGAAACTCCTGTCAGTAATACGAGCACTGATGTTGGTCAATCTAGTGGAACCAATGTCAATCCTGACTTTGATGAAATTTTGAAGCTTATCAAAAGAAGTGAATATAAGATTGTGGATCAGCTTATGCAGATTCCTTCAAAAATCTCAATACTTTCATTGCTGTTGAATTCAGAAGCCCACAGGGAAGCCCTGATGAGAGTATTAGATCAAGCTTTTGTAGATCATGATGTGACTAGTGACCATTTTGATGGGATAATAGCCAACATAACAGCTTGCAACAATTTAAGCTTCTGTGATGAAGAACTCCCAGAGGAGGGCAGAAATCACAATCTTGCTTTGCACATTTCTATGAACTGTCAGTCAGACTCTTTGTCCAACGTGCTGGTAGACATCGGATCTTCCTCGAATGTGTTGCTAAAGACGACTCTTGCTCGTTTATCTTACCAAGGAATGCCTATGAAGTTCAGTGGTGTAGTAGTCAAAGCATTTGATGGATCGCGAAAATCTGTTATCGGCGAAGTCAACCTTCCCATGACAATTGGTCCACATACATTTCAAATTATCTTCCAGGTCATGGATATTCAAGCTGCTTATAGCTGTCTGTTAGGACGACCATGGATCCATGAAGCAGGGGCAGTAACTTCTATGCTCCATCAAAAGTTAAAATTTGTAACAAATGGAAAATTGGTAACAATAAGTGGGGAGCAAGCCTTAATGGTGAGTCATTTATCCAATTTCTCTTTCATAAGTGCTGATGATGTGGAAGGAACGCAGTTCCAAGGTCTCTCTTTAGAAGACGAATCTTCCAAAAAGAAAGCGTCAATCTCTTCTTACAAAGAGGCAGTAAAAGTAGTGAAAGATGGAACTATCACTGGCTGGGGGCAAGTTGTGATCCCGACCAAGAATGAAACCAGAACAGGACTCGGATGTTCACCAACGTTCTCAAACTGCACCAAGAAGGATGAAACCCTTCGTCCGATCAAAGAAACATTCATTAGTGGAGGATTCCTTAACCCAATTCCTCAAGAGGTCAATGTCCTTATTAAAGAATGCATCGAAGAAGGTCTCTCCGATACCGAAGAAGAATGGAAATGTTATCTCAATGACTCAGGATACATATCTCAGGAAGAACCGTATGAGAAATCCAAAGGCAAAGAAACTGAGCCTATTCCTGCAGAGATTTGGGACACCTTGGGACAACCAAGTGGAAAATTTGATTATATGGTGAAATACACTGCACCTGAAAGTTCAAAGATTGCGATTGAAGACATCCAACCGACTGGATGGGGAGATTCCTTTGAATATAATAGTCAACCAGAAGATGCTTACCAATGCTCTCAATTTTCACAGCAACCTGAAATTACTGAAGATTTCAGCTTCAACGCATCTACCAAGATTTATAACTCTGAAGATGGTTATTATCACATAAATGCCATTTTTGAAGATGAAGGGGAAGATGGCCCCGCAGTTGACTCGGAAAGTGTCTCTGACAATGAGTCTCTTCATCTTGAGGATTGGGAAATACATCCTGAAAATTCTGAAGATTGTGACTCATCTTATGCTCTTCAAGAAGTAGAAGAAGACAGTTTCAACTCTACAAAGAACAAGGTTGACAAATCAGGACCTTCAAATCCTGCTCGACCAGCGGTCAATGTCAATACTGAAGATAATTCTGAGGGGAATTTTCCTGAATACATAATACACAGAGGAGTTCGTTGCTACTGGAAAGCTGTCGACGTTCCGAATGTTGTTCGCCGCTCAAAGTAATCACCTCGCTGTTATTTTGACCTCCTGCCTGGCCCAAAGCAGAGAGATGTTTTATAGGGCTTTGCTTTTAAATGCTCCGCCCAAATAACTTTGTGTATAGGGCTTTGTTTTAAAAGTTTCCCTCTTTGTCCCGCCCAAGACAAATGAGTTTGTGTTTAGGGCTTTGTTTCAAAAATGAATCATAAATAAAGTGTCATTTTGAATTCCCTACACTATGTGTTTTATTTTTTGCTTTTTTCTGGAAATGGTAATCCTAAAAAACCCAAACAAAAAAAAAACTTTTCAAAATAATTCTGCATACACTCTTGCATTCATAAATTTTCTGAAACAAATATAAATCATATGTGCAGATTTACTATTGATAAACCCATTGAATGCAATAACCCTATGCCCTCTCCCAACTTTGAGTTTCCTGTGTTCGAAGCCGAAGAAGAGGAAGAAGAAGAGATCCCGGACGAGATCTCTCGATTACTTAAGCACGAGGAAAGAGCCATTCAGCCTCACAAAGAGCCTTTAGAAAGAATCAATTTGGGTTCTGAAGAAGACAAAAAAGAAGTGACCATTGGATCGCTGCTTGATGTTGATATCAAGAGTAAGTTGACAGATCTTCTCAAAGAATATGTTGACGTGTTTGCCTGGTCCTACCAAGACATGCCTGGGTTGGATACCAATATTGTTCAGCATTACTTGCCATTGAAGCCAGAATGTCCGCCAGTTAAGCAGAAATTGCGAAGGACTCACCCTGATATGGCTAACAAGATCAAAACAGAAGTTCAAAAGCAACTCGACGTAGGTTTTCTTGTCACCTCCGAATATCCTCAATGGTTGGCCAACATAGTGCCAGTTCCGAAGAAAGATGGCAAAGTCAGAATGTGTGTTGACTACCGTGACTTGAACAAGGCTAGTCCAAAAGATGACTTTCCATTACCACATATTGACATGTTGGTTGATAACACCGCTAAGTTCAACGTCTTTTCTTTCATGGACGGGTTCTCCGGTTATAATCAGATCAAGATGGCTCCCGAAGACATGGAGAAGACATCTTTCATCACCCCATGGGGTACCTTTTGCTACAAAGTGATGCAGTTTGGATTAAAGAATGCAGGCGCAACTTACCAAAGGGCAATGACTACTCTCTTTCATGACATGATGCATAAAGAAATTGAAGTTTATGTGGACGACATGATAGCCAAGTCCAGCACAGAAGAAGAACATATTGAATACCTTTTGAAGTTGTTTCAACGACTGAGGAAATATCAGCTTCGCTTGAATCCTAACAAATGTACTTTTGGGGTTAGATCTGGAAAACTCTTGGGTTTCATTGTCAGCCAAAGAGGTATCGAAGTAGATCCCGACAAAGTCAGAGCTATTCAAGAAATGCCTGCACCAAAAACTGAAAAGCAAGTAAGAGGATTTCTCGGACGATTGAACTATATCTCCAGGTTTATCTCTCAAATGACTGCTACTTGTGGGCCAATTTTCAAGCTTCTCCGCAAAGATCAAGGGGTTGTATGGACTGAAGATTGCCAGAAAGCGTTTGACAGTATCAAGGAATACCTGTTAGAACCACCAATATTGATTCCTCCAGTTGAAGGAAGACCATTAATCATGTACCTTACCGTATTGGAAGAATCCATGGGTTGTATGCTTGGACAACAAGATGAAACCGGTAAGAAGGAGCATGCCATCTATTACCCGAGTAAGAAATTCACAGATTGTGAGTCTCGTTACTCCATGCTCGAAAGAACATGTTGTGCTTTGGCTTGGGCTTCAAAACGTCTCCGCCAGTACATGATCAACAATACTACTTGGTTAATCTCCAAAATGGATCCTATCAAGTATGTCTTTGAAAAGCCTGCATTAACAGGAAGGATTGCCCGATGACAAATGCTGTTATCTGAGTATGACATTGAGTACCGTGCTTAAAAAGCGGTCAAAGGAAGCATTCTCGCCGATCACTTGGCGCATCAACCAATTAATGAATATCAATCTCTCAAGTTTGACTTTCCTGACGAAGATGTCATGTACTTGAAGATGAAAGATTGTGACGAACCATTACCTAAAGAAGGTCCTGATCCTGGATCAAGATGGGGCCTAATTTTTGATGGAGCAGTAAATGCTTTTGGCAATGGAATTGGAGCAATCATCATCACTCCCAAGGGTACTCATATCCCATTCTCCGCCAGACTGCTATTTGATTGCACCAACAACATCGCAGAATATGAAGCTTGTATCATGGGTCTCGAAGAAGCCATTGACTTAAGGATCAAGATCCTAGACATATATGGAGATTCAGCCCTTGTGATCAACCAAATCAAAGACAAGTGGGAAACTTACCACCCTTGCTTGATTCCTTACAGAGATTATGCAAGACGTCTGTTGACTTTCTTCAGCAAGGTTGAATTGCATCATATACCTCGAGATCAGAATCGAATGGCAGACGCCTTGGCTACTCTATCTTCCATGTTCAAAGTCAACCATTGGAATGATATGCCCAAATTCAGAATTATGCGCCTTAAAAGGTCCGCCTATGTGTTTGCAACCGAAGCAGTCATCGATGATAAACCGTGGTTTCACGACATCAAACGCTTCCTTCAAACTCAAGAGTACCCACTTGGGGCATCAAACAAAGATAAGAAAACTCTAAGGAGGCTTTCTGGCTGTTTCTTCTTGAATGGAGATGTGTTATACAAAAGAAACTTCGACATGGTTTTGCTCAGATGCGTGGATAGACACGAAGCAGACATGTTAATGCATGAAGTACATGAAGGGTCCTTTGGAACTCATTCAAATGGGCATGCAATGTCCAAA
This sequence comes from Vicia villosa, assembly GCF_029867415.1. NCBI lineage: Eukaryota > Viridiplantae > Streptophyta > Magnoliopsida > Fabales > Fabaceae > Vicia > Vicia villosa. The sequence continues at coordinate 21,697,199 of NC_081184.1, read as the reverse complement.
AAGATCTTAAGAGCATGATACTATTGGTTGACAATGGAATCTGATTGTTATAAACACGTGAAGAGATGTCACAAGTGCCAGATCTACGCAGATAAGATCCATGTGCCACCGACTCTACTCAACGTTCTCTCATCTCCGTGGCCTTTCTCCATGTGGGGTATCGACATGATTGGAATGATCGAACCAAAGGCTTCAAACGGTCATCGTTTCATCTTAGTGGCAATTGATTACTTCACCAAATGGGTCGAAGCAGCATCTTACGCCAATGTTACAAGACAAGTGGTTCTGAGGTTTATCAAGAATAACATCATTTGCCGATATGGTGTTCCCAGCAAGATCATTACTGACAATGGTTCAAACTTGAACAACAAAATGATGAAAGAACTGTGTGAGGAATTCAAGATTGAGAATCATAACTCTTCTCCTTACAGACCAAAAATGAACGGCGCCGTTGAAGCTGCTAACAAGAACATTAAGAAGATTGTCCAGAAAATGGTCGTCACTTACAAAGACTGGCACGAAATGCTGCCATTTGCTTTAAATGGGTACTGTACTTCAGTGCGTACTTCAACAGGGGCAACTCCCTTTTCTCTAGTATACGGCATGGAAGCTGTGCTCCCGTAGAAGTTGAAATCCCATCAATGAGAGTCCTCATGGAGACTAAGTTATCAGAGGCTGAATGGTGTCAAAGCAGATACGATCAGTTGAACTTAATCGAAGAAAAAAGTATGACTGCTCTATGCCATGGACAGTTATACCAAGCAAGGATGAAACAAGCCTTCAACAAAAAGGTTCGACCTCGTGAATTTCGAGAAGGCAACCTCGTGCTTAAAAAGATCTTGTCTTTTCAACCAGATTCTAGGGGCAAATGGTCTCCTAATTACGAAGGCCCGTATGTTGTCAAAAGAACATTTTCTGGCGGCGCCATGACTCTTGCAACCATGGATGGTGATGAACTCCCACATCCTGTGAATGCTGATGCAGTCAAGAAATACTTTGTCTAAAAAATACAAAAGAACAGCTCGCTAAGTCGAAAACCCGCAAAGGGCGACTTATGCAAAAATGAGCGTCTCGGTGGACTGAAAACCCGAAAGGGCGGTCCAGGCAAAAATTAGAGACAATAAACAGAAAAAAATTCATCCTGGTAGATTGAAATCCTGAAAGGGCAATCTAGGCAAAAATTAGGGATTTATGACAAAGTAACTGCATCAGTCCGTACTTCGTCACCTGAGGAGTCTTTTTCATCAAAGGGTCTTCAAACAAATCATTGCTTTCAATGTAGCCTTTTCCGCATAATTACCATTTCCAACTTTTGTAAATACTCCATGGAATCACGCCTTTAGCTGATTTCCATCCTATTAAATAAATTTGAGCCTTGTGCCCATTTGTTTGCAATCTCTAATTTCTTTTAGCTTGCAAAATGACGCTTTAATTGTGTTATTCGTTTTTGAAAGAAAAGAAAAAAAGTTTTAAATGAATTTACTTTCCTTTTTTTCAAAATAAAAGCAAAACTTTACTTTGAGTTGTGAACAACAGAAGGAACATCAACAGCTATCTCCATAGGATGAATCAAAGATTATGATAGGAAAAGCTCTTCTATCCCCAGTGAAGAAGTTCTTCTATCCCCAGTGAAGAAGGTCTTTTATCCCCAGTGACGAAGATTTTCTATCTCCAGTGAAGAAGTTATTCCATCTCAATAAGAAAAGATGCTTATCTTCCCCAGAGAAGTTTAAAGCACGCAACACCGTTCATCAACTGTATTATCTGCACCGTGTTGAAGAACATTTGCCAAGTATCTGGTTGTATTGCGACGTCGGTCCCTCTCCAGTATACTTCTTTGTCTGTCAGTATTGTTAGCATGCATGCGATATTCATGACATTCATCATTCATACATATTTGCATCATTTATGCATCATTGCATTTTTCAAATGTCTGCCTAAAATCACTTGTTCAGGATATATCTATCCCAAAAAAAAGAAGGAAAAAAGAAAAAAGAAAAAGAAAAACGAAACAGGTATGGGTGTGTAATCTCTCCAGTAGGTTGTCACCCATAAGCAGAAAGAACATCTTCTTTCTCCAATTCCCCACTGAGATTATTCCTCGTGGAAAAAGGTTGCTTCAGTTTCTCCTTTCAAAACAAAGGAGGAAATCCCCAGTTGAGTTCATGCCTCATGGGTACAAAGTCTTGTTTGACCGTTTCTTTCCAATTCATTCATGGATAGAACCCTGCTTTACCAAGAGATTCAAATTTTGATTCCCCAAATAGAGTCGTGAAAAACAGACAATAAGCAATAGCCTCATCATCTGAGCAGCTTATGTCTCTTTCAAAAAGCTTTTTCCTCTCTAGGAAATCAATCATGAAGACCATTTGACAATCAGGGCCTTATTACTGTTCACAAGGCTGAATAACCAGTAATTTCCCTAGCAAAGTCTCCAGAATCATTTTATCACTCGGCAGATAATTGATCATGTCTTCAAAACCGCTATCACGAGGCTGGTAGTCAGTAACCTTTTTGTTCTGGTTATATTATTAAACATGTCTATCACCATGCTGATAGTCGGTAATATTAACCGAACCTTTGAAACTCTTTTTACCATGTCAAGTCTATCACCATGCTGATAGTCGATAATATAGTTTCATACCTTTCACCTTCGCATTATTAAACAAGTCTATCCCCATGCTGATAGTCGATAATGTCGATAGGTAAGCTTTTCTTACAAAGCTATCATTCCCCCGGTGAAGCATACACTTGCTTTCCCGAAAAAAAAGAGAAAAACAGACTCTCTTCCTAAAACGGATAGAGACATCCTTCCCGATCTCTTGTCCCCAGTGGAGTCAGTTCTTGATATCCCCTCGGTACAGATATCCTTGCATCATTCGCAAATTTGGTATCTTAGGTCCAAAATTTGCGTCTTCTGATATTTAAGTCTCTTCCACCCCATCAAAATGAAGATTTTCAATCTTCATATCTCAGGTTAAAGAAACTTAAATAGGGGCATCTGTCATACCCCAATTTTTGACCTAAGATACCACCTCATATCATCTGCATATGCATCATTTGCATCTCTAACAAATTGCATAGCTTGTGTTTGCTACTTGTGCTCAGCAGGGTTTAATCAAGAAATCACTCATCAGTACTGGTAACAACCAATTAGGGTTTTGTTCTCCCTTCATTTCAAAAGAACTATCTTCATCAACAGTCACCATCTGGTCCTCAAAGTTTCATTTCAACAAGCTCAAAAGCTATGAATCAACCAGATTAGGGTTTTGACTGAAGACAGTATACTCCTGACTTTTGCTCAGGATTTGACCTAATGACCTGGGACATGGCCTCAAGACCCCATGTGCATAATTTTGACCTAATCCATTGGCTCAAGACATCTCCTACACAAGGATTGATCAACAGTGAAATTTCAAATCATCAGAATAGGGTTTTTAAACTATCAGGGACTAAAATCAGGGATCACATTTGGGAAACCCTAAAAATCCCCAGGAAGTCAATCAAAGGTTTCAATCATCTTCAAATAATCCCTATGACAACATACAATGGAAATTGTGTCTCAATTCAAGATCCACAGTCATCAATTTCATCAGGTCGACAATTAGGGTTTTTTGACCTAAATCACCTGAACAACTGACTTTTTAATCAGAACATGGTGCCACAACTTAAACCATGGCTCAAGGTCTTCCAATAACTCAATGTGATCCATTCATACCACTCATTTGATGGGGATAGCTTGATTCATTTGAAATCTCCAGAAACGCGATTCGTCTAAAAAAGTCAACTGTACAAGATCACCATTGACTTTTGGGGAATTTTGGTCAACCTTGACTTTTGAAGTTTTGAATCATCAATATATGATATATGAAGTCATTTGATCAAGAAAAATCAAGAAAATCAATCAAGAATCAAAAAGTCAAAAGTTTGACTTTCCATACTTAGAAAAATTCTAAGTGTTTTTCAATGGTTTTTTCCAAACTTTGGAAGGGAATTTCTCAAAATTTCACCTACAAACTGAAAACAACTTCCAACATGAAAGTTGTAGATTTTGATCCAATAAACAACTTTGTCACATATGATGATTTTCCAAAAGATCAACCATTTAAGAGATATGGAGCTTCAAAGTTGGCATCTTTTGAAAATTTCACTTAAAATCTCATTTTCTTCAAAGTTCATGGATCTTTTTCACCCATTTCCTTAAAGGTCTTGAAGAAACTTTCAACTAGGGTTTTGAAGTACATAACATGAGCTTTCCAAAATGTCCAAGAGCATGAAAAAATATGGAGTGTAGCTATGGTTTTGAATTTTGACATTAGAAGTCATTATGCATGAAATTACAAGCCATTTTCACTAAGTTCATACACTATATGGCCTATAATACAAGTGATGACACACCAATGCAATAATTGGAAGATATTTTTCTGGTTTGAGATCAGAATGGAAAGAGATAAGAAGCTTGGCAAAATAACCATGGTTAAGTCACTTTTAACCATATGCATTAAATGTGAAAGATTCCATTTTATCTCTTAAGCCAAATCATCACTCTTTGATCCACTTGCAAGGGCTTTGTATTCAGAAAGCTTGGCCTATAAATAGAGGTCATTTCCACTCTCCAAATCACACCAAAACCTCACAAATTATAGGCTTTCTCTTTCTTTCTTAAGTTGCAAGTTTCATGAGTTTCAAAGAGGTAGAAATCTCAACCTCCAAACCCTTGAAGTTCTGGCCAAAGTAATGATTCTAACATCTCATAAACATCATATGTGATATGTTTGATCCACTCACACACCCCAAATCACCCCAAAACTCAGAATCATCATCTCACCTCCATGTTTGCATAAAGTGAACCTTAACATGCCAATTCTCACATCAAGCCATATCTGCCCAAACTATCACTTCTAACACCCTCCATATACTTCATATGAATGATCCAAACACTCACATATGACCTGTAACCTCATAATCTTCAAATTCGATTCACACTCCAAAGGCTCTGCAGATCGGGTTCCATAACTTAGCACAGGTGAATTCAAATTGCTCCAAGCATCCAGACACCTTCCATAATCATCATTGAAGCTATTCAGATTGATACAAAGCACCTGTAACACCTCCAGATCAAAATTCAATTCTCAGTTTGGCTGTTTTTGAGGTAAGTACACTTGAACTTCAAACTCTATGAATCATGCATCATAAATGAAATATTGCTTTGCCATCTTGTTTCTGCACTATCACTGATCAATAACCCTCAATCAATTTCATAATTCACCAATCATACACAATTTCAGATTGAATCATAGAATTAGGGTTCTTCTTGTTCATCAGAAAATTGATAACCTTAGAGTGAAAATAAATGAAATTAAAGGTCACCATCATGTTCCTTATGAAAAAACGAGTGAGATGGACCCTTTACTTGATCAATTTCATTCAGTTTCGAAGATTTTCAAATTCTTGTTGAGGGTTTGTTCTTGGCGCCAGATTTTGTTCAAAGGATTTTTTGAAATTGATTGAAAATATATTTAATTGGGCGCGTGTTACTTACAAGCCACAAGCGTGGCTCAGTTGGTTGTTGTTTTGGCTGGTGAGAGTGAGGGCGTGAGTTCAAGTCCGTGTGGAGACAAAACCCAATTTTTTAACACTATTTTTCTTATTTTTCTTCACAACTTCATCAATTAATTTAACCAATCAAATTAACTCATTTTTTATTCATTTTTTACACACTTCTTATTTTATATATGTATTTTATGAATATCAAAAAAAATCACAAAAATATATTTATTTAATACATTTTTAATTAAGTTTAAAATGACATATTTTTAAGTGTTTTTAAATACTTTAGATATTGTTTTTTTATTTTGATTTTTCAAACTTAATCATTTGTAAATATTTTGTGATCAAACCCTAATCATCTAGGTGTTAATTAAGTATAATCTTTGTGTTTATTAATTTGATTTCTTTCAAAATTTCAAACCGTTTCAAAGCGAATGATCACCGTTTTTCAAAATGTTAAACCATTACTTTTTGAGTTTTTCTTTTCAAAAGAAACTATTGATTAAATCTTTTTGGTTTGATCAATTGATTCCAAAAATACAATGGGCCTCCATGTAGGTATAAGTCCCAAGCCCCTTTTTGTACATACTCTTTCCTTTTGCTTTGTACAATTTTTCTTTAAACAGAAAACTTCTTTCAAAACAAACTTTCAAACAGTTTTTCAAACGACGCATCTTTTAACAAAACAATCAACCATGTTTTATAAAATAAAACATGGGCCTCCACATAGGTATAAGTCCCATTCCTGTACATGAAATTAGGTATTTCATTATACACACACCTTTTTGTATATATCTCGTTCAATTTGTTTTTTTTAACTTCGAACAACAAATCAAAAAATGAAGGTTTTCTTTAAATCTTCCCAAAAATACCATGGGCCTCCACATAGGTATAAGTCCCGAGCCCTCTTGTAAATATTTGTTTGTATAACTTTTGAATAAACTCAAATGGGCCTCTCCCCGAGTATAAGTCCCGAGCCCCCGTGTATACAAATGGATCATGCTTACAGGTATATTTCCTTCATAAACTCCATTATATACACATACTTTGTCATATATATCTATAACTGTTCATATTTGTTCATGTTTGTCCATGTTTGTTCATACTTGTTCATATTTGTGATTGTGTTATATATACTTGTTCAACTTAGTACAACACTAGGTTTCCCATAGCCTCCTATTGGGCTTCGTGCAAAGAATCTCCCTAGTTTAGGTTAGGACATAGAGTATGGTTTCCCGGTGAAATCGCTCTAAGAGCTCAAACCAACTATACCACGCCTCCTCTTGGGCTTTGTACAAACGACTTGTCCCTCCCATAGCCTCCTCTTGGGCTTACAATGCAAGGACCCTCGATTGTCCCTCCCATAGCCTCCTCTGTGGCTTACAATGCAAGGACCCTCGGATAGCCTCCTCTTGGGCTTCGTACAAGGACCCACGGGTTTCTTATAAGCATCCCCAATATCCAAATCAAATACCCTAGGAGATTAGACATTTATCATCTCTATGATAGGAGTATCTCATCTATATCATCACAAACAATCAATCAATCAAATAACTCTTTTTGCCACAAGGCTGGCTAATCAATCAAACCTTTTTGCCACCATACTGGCTGATTAATCAAAGTTTTTGTCACAAGGCTGACTTCATAGAAACTTTTTGTCACAAGGCTGACTTCATTGAAAGTTTTTGCCACAAGGCTGGCTAAAAAACATCTTTATCATTCTAAGCACCATAAGTGGCATGGCCCAGGGCTTATAATGAAAAGATTTTCAAACAAAATCAAACAGATGTATGTGATGATATAGATTAGATACATCGAACATTTAGATGACATTTGTCTCTTATCCTTTGCTTCCACTAGCATAAGTGGGAACTACGATTGCTCTGACTTTCTCAACATCCCTTTGAGAATACGTAGGCACAAGGTCGTATCCTTGGCGAGCAAAACTTCTCCCTCAAACCACTCAAACCTTAGCACCCATAGACCCCGAGCTACAGATGCTCTGATTCCCTCTAAGGGATATGTATGCAGAGGATCACGATGATCTTTGCGAGCATAATCAAACAAACACCTTAGGTCCCACCTATTTCACAAGAACCTCTCAATAACATGGAATGAAAAACATTACAAAGAAACCTATAGAGTACTATAGATACGTTGGGTGCTAATACCTTCCCTTCGTATAACCAACCCTCTTACCCAAAGATCTCTCCCCCCACTTTTTAAGGTTATTGCAGCTTTTTTTTCCTTTTCCTACTTTGGAAACAATAAAAAGTTTGGTCGAAATAAAGAAAAATCATTTTTTGAGCACTCGAGCCCAAAGAAGGCATCAGGTGTCTCATCCCGAAAAAAGATACGATTTTTCCCCGCGACAGACGTCAACATGGTTCAAGGATGTCCAGGAGAATACAAAATCTACAAAGTTGAAGATCTCGAAGGATCGGTAGTAAGGTTCCATAAGACTTTAAATGGACTTGGCTACTTTGGAACGGATTTCCATCCTTACAGTAGATGCAAAATCTGCCGAAGAAATTCACGAGGATGTTTGCGTGTTCGCAACGACGTTCAGAAACTAATGGATGACAATACCATTACAGTTCTTGCCAACAGAGAAGATGACGAAGTCTTTACCGTATCTCCTCAAATTAATCAAGTTGAACCAATGCAAGTCAAGTATGACAACAGGAAGACAGCAATTGCTCCGTTAGTCATCTACTTACCACAGGTCCTGTACCGTATGAGTCTAGCAAGGCTATACCATACAAGTACAATGCTACATTCATTGAAAATGGTAAGGAAATACCATTACCGTCTGTTGTCAACATTGTTGATGTTAGTCGAGTCACCAGAAGTGGGCGAGTCTTTAACAGAACAACAGAAAATGTGGAAAAGCCTTCGGAAGAAGCACCACATAAGCAAGACAATCATCCGACCAATGCTGTTCAAGCGAAAGAAAATGATGAGATCTTGAAGTTAATCCAGAGGAGTGAATATAACATTGTAGACCAGCTGCTACATACTCCGTCTAGGATATCTGTTCTCTCCCTACTATTGAGTTCTGAAGCTCATAGGGAAGCTCTACAGAAAGTTTTGGAACAAGCTTTTGTAGAACCAAGTGTTACTGTAGGACAATTCAACAGTATCATTGCCAACCTTTCCGCAGGAACTAACCTGAGTTTCTGTGATGAAGATCTTCCTGAAGGAGTGGACCATAACCTTCCACTTCACATCTCAGTTGGCTGCATGAATGATGTTCTCACAGGAGTCCTATTAGACAATGGATCCTCTCTCAACGTCATGCCCAAATCAACATTATCAAGATTATCTTTCAAAGATTACCCACTAAGGGATAGTCATGTCATCGTCAAAGCATTTGATGGATCAAGGAAGTCAGTTTTTGGAGAAGTGGATCTTCCCATAACTATTGGACCTCGGACGTTCAAAATCACTTTCCGAGTTATGGATATCCCGGCACAATAAAGTTGTTTGCTAGGTCGCCCATGGATCCATGAGGCTGGGGTAATTACTTCAACACTTCATCAGAAACTGAAGTTCATAAGAGATAACAAATTGGTAACCGTATGTGGAGAACGAGCTTTGATCGTCAGCAACCTGTCATCTTTCTCCGACATAGAACCAAAAGAAGTCACTGGAACTAAATTCCAAGCACTTTGCTTGGACAAGGAAAAAGGAAAAGAGAAAGCAGCGTCTATTTCTTCCTACAAAGTGTGGTGTCGTTTTCTTTTACCTCCCCGTTTCACTTGGGAGGACGGCACGCTAAACCCTTCACGCGAAATTTGGAAGGAGAATGCGCCCGTGGTGGGATGAATTTTATTTCAGTTCTTCCTACGATATCACACGAACTTTCTTATTGTCCTACGAGTAGGAAAGGGAAAAAAAGATCTCAACTAAACCCTAGGAGTTTGCTAAGTGTGGGGATTTCACCTAGACTAGAAATTCTGGAGTCCAGGGGGTCGGTTATACATAGGGAAGTGTTTAAACACCCTACATATCTGTAGTACTCTACAGGAACCTTCTCTGTGTCATTGTGATTGTGTTTGCTGCTAATGATTGGGAAAGTTTCTCCTTTGTGTTAGGAGAAGGAATTGAATTGATTTGAAAAGACAGACAGACAGACAGACTGACTATTTTTGGTATTTTATTAGCTCGCTGAGATTCCTTGTGAACCTCATGCCTACATATCCCTAGTGGAAGTAAGAGCTTAATGTAGTTCGGGGAACTAACTAGGGAAATTAAATGTTTTTTTTTTGGTGCCTTGCTTGAAGCTCAAGGTTGAAGCTTGGGATTAAATCTCTGTTTACAGTAAAGAGACATGAAATCATCTCTACAGAGAGGTATTTGTACTATTCTACCACAAACATTTAAAGGAGTGACAGAATAATTGGATTCATCTCATTCAAGAGGGGGACCTTACTTGTGTGTGCAAGTATGCCAGTCAGATGCCTCTTAAATGAAAGAAAGTTGCTCGTCCAAATTAGGGAAAGTGTACAAGTCTGGGGATGTGCCAGAGCATGTCTTTCAGAGTCCTAAATGGGAGACTTTGATTGAAATTGAAATTGAAATGTTTGTTTGTTTGAATGTGGTAGAGTAGTAAAAATATCTCTCTATAGAGATAAGCTATGTCTATCTACTGTATAAAAGATTTGACTTTAGCTGGCTTGTATGAGGCCCAAGCTTGAGGCTTTTTGATTGATTAATTAATTATTATTGACTCTGGGAGATGACTCCATTGAGGATTAATTACAGGGTATTTTTGTGTTCTGTACAAAGCCCAGAATTGAGGCTGACTCTACTTAGGGAGACTCTATTTGTGTGCCTTGTACAAAGCCCAAGGTTGTGGCTAACTGCTGAGGATAATTGAATTTTTGAGACTATGAATGACTCTATTTTGTGTGCCTTGTACAAAGCCCAAGGTTGTGGCTGACTCTAGCTAGGGTAAATATTATTTTCTGCCTTGTACAAAGCCCAAGGTTGTGGCGGACTCTTAAATAAACTGAGTATGGATGACTTTATAGGGAAAAGATCCTATGTGTTAGGAATCTTTGACACATGAAAGTATGGTTTATCTGCCTTGTACAAAGCCCAAGGTTGTGGCTACTGAGTGATAAAGAACTCACTGGGGAGACTCTATTATCTACCTTGTACAATGCCCAAGGTTGAGGCTGACTCTTGACAGGGGAGTTTTATTGTTTGGTGCCTTGTATGAAGCCCAAGGTTGAGGCTAACTGTTTTTGTTGGTTTTGACTCTACTGAGGAGATTTTATTTATTAAAAGACTGTTTTTCTTTGGAAGCTAACCCTTTCCAGGGATTTTGACTCAGCTGGTGAATTTGTCTGTTAAAAGACTGACTTTTATCATGTTTTTTGGAGGCTGACCCTTTCCAGGGATTTTGACTCTTTTGGGGAAATTATCTCCTAAGAGAAATGAATCTTTATTTTTTTTGACATGTTTATTAATTGACTTTGGAGGCTAACCCTTTCCAGGGGTTTTGTGAAATGATTTGGGTAGCTCTCCATTAATTATTAAAGGATGAAAGGATTGGCAGAAAGATTATCTAGTGGAGACTTCTTGTTTAATGCCCAAGATGAAGGCTGACTCAATGCTGAGGATGACCAAACATGGATCCTAGACTCTACTAAGGAAGATTGATGAAGATAAGGGTGACAGAGACTGTCCATGTCTCTCATTCCAAAAGGTGTACTCAATGCAAAATTGAGACAAACTTAGCTTGTTTAAAGTCTGGTTTAAATTGGAAGAAACTCACCAGGGTAGGCTAAAAGGTGACTAAAGACCTGTTCCTATGTTTATAAGAAACCTGATGGGTCCTTGTATACAAGCTCAAGAGGAAGCTGGAAATGCATTTAAGAAGCTTGTGGGTCCTTGTACAAAGCCCAAGAGGAGGCTAATCGAGGGTCCTTGTTATAGCACAAGAGAAAGCTATGTAGTTTTGAACTTATTTTGGCTCTAAGCAAATGGGTAAGAGGTTTCACCGGGAATAATTCCTCTTTGAGTGGATGTGTCCTATTATTTGGATTTCTAAGGTTTTTACCAAGATGTTTCACCGGGAATAATTCATCTTGGGGGTTTGAACTACAGATCTCTAATTAGGAAAGAGCCTTCACCGGGAAGACATTCTCAATCCTAGGTCATATTCCTATAATATATATATAGTTTAACTGTCCTAGGGTTTATACTCAAACGTAGTTCTAAACTAATATATGCACAGTTCTATATTTGACAGTAATTTAAACAAAGACTGTAAATTGAAAACTTGTAAAGCCTAACCTGGATGGAGTGGAGGCCATTGAAGAAGTATGTACAGAGCCTCAACAGTATTTTTGTTGTTTTGTTGATAACAGTTGAATATATATGATAAACAGTTAATGGTTTTTGAAAACAGAAGAAGTGAAGATGGACAAAGGTCACATAGGTATCTGAAGAGTTTCACCGGGAATAATGCCCTTCAAATACCAGAAGAATGTTTTGAAAACAGAAAGAAGATTTTGAAAATACAGTTTTGAAAACAAGCTAAGAAGAGAAGGTTTTTGGGACTTACACTCTATTAGAGGCCCAGTACTTTGCAGTACTGGTGTAAAAACAATTTGAAAAAAATGACTTGGAATGATACAAGGTTTTGTTGTTTGAAAACCTTAATCATTTGATTTTATCAGAGATTGAAAACAGTTTTGAGATTTGACAAAAGTCAACTTAATTAAAGTAAAAATAAAGATTTTTACTTAATTAAGACCTAAACAAATAGGGTTTTATCATAAAAATTATTTATAAAATGATTAGGTTAAATCAAAGTGAATATATATATTTAAAGTATTTAAGAAAACACTTAAAATCATACTATTTTAAACCTAATTAAAATTCAAGAAATACATAATATTTTTATGATTTTTTTGACTATTCACAAAATAGGTATATTAAATAATAGGTGTATGAAAAATGAAGTGAAAATAATTTATTTTGATAGGTTAAATAAATATGTGAAGTTGTGAAGAGAAATGAAAGAAATTAGTGTTAAAAAATAAGTTTTGGCCCTTGGAGGGTTTGAACCCACGCCCTTGAGGTCACCAATCCAAAACAACACCACTGAGCCAACGCGCGCTCAGTGTTAGTGACTTGCCTTCATTTGGTTATGTTTCAAAACAAGTTGTAAATCTTTGAAAAATAAAAGAATCAAAAAGTCTGGGGCGAGGGGGATTCGAACCCCAGACTTTGGGCATGAGGAGACTAAGAGCGCATGTGTGGCCACTAGGGCAAGTTATTCAGTCGTTAATAAAACGCACACCATTCAAAATAAAATAAACTCTCCCCTGAGAATTCAAATTTGCGCGCCACCACCATCTTCATCTTCAACCTCAAGCTCTCCATTTTTGAATTTCTGAACTTACTCGTTTCTCAACCATTTGCAACGATGTAAACACGAAACTTGCTCTAAATTCACTCACGATTCTAAGTATGTAACTAACATGAACTATCATTAACTACATCTAACTAATTTACCAGAAATCGTGAAGAACCCTAAAATTTCAAAATTAAATTAAATGACTATACTGAAAGATAAATGGATGATGATAGAGGGTTTTCAATCCTCTGATGATGCTGAGCAAGATAGAATCGAGCTATTTCACAAAGAGTACTTAAATTAAAGAGAGGGAGTTCAGAAACTTACCTCTGAAAATGGAGATCGTGAGGATGATAGAGAGCAACTGGGCTTGTATGAATGATCCCAAAAGCTTCCTTGTGGCTCAGTGATGCTAACTGAATGCTTGTAATAACCTCAAACCTCCTGAATTGTTCTATGGACCTCCCTCGATTTCAGCTTCAAGTGAACACGGAGGGTGTTGATTCTCGAGTTACAGATGAGCTGCAGCCATCTGGTTAGCTTCACTATGACCTGAGGAGTGTGTCTGGATGATTGGCTTGCCTTGAAACCTTCTGAATCACTCCATGGACCTCCAACTGCAGATGCTCCAAAGTGAGAGCAACAATGGTGTTCCTCCACCTACAGAAGTGATCCAGGTGCTTGGATCACCTCAAATGACCTCCCTTGAGATGTTAGAATGCTCACTTCCCAAAGATAAGCTCTGGTTTGAAGAAATCGATTCTTCTTGCCAAAGAACTTTGAAAAACAATGAACAAGAGAAGAGAAAGAGAAAGCAAGTAATATGGTTGCTTTGGTGTGTTTTTGAATGAGGAATGCATCTGTATTTATAGGCAAAAGGATCAATATAGCTGCAGAGGAGTGAGCTTCCTTAGTGAAGTTGATTTGCTTTCTTAGCCATGAAGGAATTCACAGAATATTCCAAGTGCAATGATGAGCTTTTTGATACCACTCCCTAGCCATCGGTTTTGCTTGATCTTAGGGGACCAAATGGCTGCAGAAATGAGCTCCAATTGGTTGGGAGAAGATTCCTTTGATGAATCATCAATTTGCCATAAATTCAAAAATGCAATCATTACATAATCACATGCCTTTGTTTTTGGGAATCTTCTCTAATCCTTATGCAATGATGGAAATTGATGTATGGTATGGTTTCAGATGCATTAGAGGTCGTGTAGCATCACTTAGTGAAGCAAAATGCACAAAATTGCAAAGTTCCAAATTGTACATGACCTATAATTTTACTTCATGAGGCCAACTTTGAACAAGCATAACTCCTAGCTCAAATTGAATTTGAAGAAGGTTGAACACAATTTGGAAAGCCCTAAACATCTACTTCAAATCATTAGTTTGGAGTTTCTTCAGAATCCTTTGGGAAATTTGTGAAAAATGAGCCTAAAGTTGGAAGAAAACTAGGTTAAAACACTTAGAAAAATTTCTAAGTGTTTATGACCTAAACTTCAAGATTTCCAAAACTTCATAAATGGTTGATCTTTTGAAAAAAGTTCCCTTGTAAGATGTTGTTTTATTTGGCAAGATCTACAACTTTCATGTTGGAAGTTTTTTGAGTTGTGTAGGTGAAATTTTGAGATCTCACCATGCCCTCAAAAACCCTAATTCCCGACTTTTCGCTCTTTGATGAATTTCTTTGAATTTCTTTGGCCAAATGACTTTGACATCCATATATTGATGATATTGATCTTTGAAAGTCATTTTTTGACCAAAAAACCTTAAAAGTCAATGATGATCCTTCACAGTTGACTTTTTCCTGATAAAGTGAATTTTTGGGCTTTTGTGTAGAAACAAGATCTTCTCCCCAAATGGATGATATAAATGGATTATATTGAGGTAGTAGAGACTCTTGAATCATGTCTTGAGTTTTGGATTCATGCCCTGATCAGAAGTCAACTATCTTGGTGAATTAGGTCAAAACCCTAATTTGTCGACCATGTGAAAATAATGACTGTAGACTTTGAATTGAAGTGTGATGTCCAGTAGATCTTGTCATATGAGTTATTTGAAGATGATTGATGTTTTTGAATGGTTCCCTGGGGCTTTTTAGGGTTTCCCAAAAGTGATCCCTGATTTTAGTCCTTGATAGGCTCAAAACCCTAGTCTGGTGACCTGAGTTAACCTGTACTCATATGACTGGATGTCTAATCAGTCATAGATGAGAAAAGTGAAGTTTTTTGAGCCCCATGATTGTATTAGAGACTAATCTTTGTATTGATTGATCCTTTGCCTGAGCTTTCTTGTCTTTGAGCATCCTTGATTAGGTACCAGATGGAGAAATGACTGCTCTGGGTACTTGTCTTGACTTGATGAAAAATCCTGAAGATATGTCATCTCAGGGGGGTCAAAAATTAGGGTATGACAGATGCCCCTATTTAAGTTTCTTTTATCTGGAGGGAGAGAGATTGAGATCTCGATCTCTCCTGCGTAAAAGAGACTTAAATATCAATGAATGCCCGAATTTTGGGCGCTCCTGAGATGTTGTAATTGATAAGATCTTTGCATGATTTGATCCTGTTGTCGCACTTGGCGGGGAATAATGAGACAAACTCCTGCAGAAATACTTGATGCGGATTCTGGTGCATGGATGGCAATGTAGGATGCGCAATCCATCTTCTTTAACTAAGTGCTGATACTTAGAAAAAGGTAAACAACCTTTCCTCGTTTCGGATGTCCATATCTCGAAACTGGTCTCGGTTGCGTTTGGACAATATCTCAGATAAAGAGAAAATCTCCAAAGGTTTGTTTCCTCATCAAACTTCTCATCGGCACTTGGAGACGAGACGCCATTTGATGGTAGTAAAGAAACTTCAAGGGTTTGTTTCCTCATCAAACTTCTTATCAGCGCTTGGAGATAAGATGCCATTTGACGGCTGTAAAGAAACTTCACCATCTTCCTTTTTGACTTGACGTCTTTGAAAGAATGTCATATGGCCTCATGATCTTTTGAGGGGCTAATGACTTCGTTTGAAGGCGGACGAACTGTTTTCGGGGTGAAAACTGCCATTCGTCAACTGATGCCTGGGGAATCAACGAACTGTTTCCCTAAGAGGAAAACTGCCATTCATCGACTCTGTGGGGAGTTAAACATCCCAGAAACAGACAAACTGTTTGAAGAAACTGCCATTTGTCGATCTCTTGAGTATTTAACAGACAAACTGTCTTTTCTTGGGGAAAGGCTGCCATTTGCCAATTGCTAGGGGAGCAAACTGTCTTCTACTGGGAGAGACTGCCATTTGTCGACCCTGTCATGAAAGAAAGTGAGCAAACTGTCTTCTGCTGAAAGAGACTGCCATTTGCTGACTTTGTTGTGATAGAAAGTGAGCAAACTGTCTTCTGCTGAAAGAGACTGCCATTTGCTGACTTTGTTATGATAGAAAGTGAGCAAACTGTCTTCTGCTGAAAAAGACTGCCATTTGCTGACTTTGTTGGGGAATCTGAACTATCTTCTGGACGAAGACTATCATTCACTGACTCCGCTGGGGAATCATTTGTCAATCTGCTGGGAGATTCTGAATTTTCCTTTGACAAGAAGTGGCACCTCTTGACCCTGCTGGGGGAAATACCAAACCTCTAGAGAATTCTAAAATGTGAAGCAGACTATCTTGTCTGAAGAAGACTGTCAAATGTCGCTCTGCAGGAGATTCTCGGCTGAGGAATTCCAAAAGTGAACAAACTATCTCTTTGAGGGAGACTACCATCTGTTGACTTGCTTGGTGAGATCCTTGTGTATGAACTGTTGTTTCGAAGGAAAAAGTTTCTCCGGAACTTGCAGGGGAAACTCGAGTTCATGCCTCAATGACTTAGGCATTCACAGGATCAAAGCCTGATTCGGCTATGCAATTATGATGTAATGTATGCATGAATATTATGACAATGATAAAATGTAAAGTGAATGTGAATAGAATTGTCGCGGATGTAAAATCCTAAGATACGACTTGAATTCTTGCTGATCAGAAGATGTCCTCTTCTTGTAGTTCGAACTCTGTTTGGAATATCTGGCTATCAGTTGTCCGCTGTCCGAAGTGAGTATTGAAGTAAAGATCCGTCATCGGGAGATGTTCGCAAAGCGACCTCACGGGGAAATATTGGTTCCCGGAGTCTCAACCGTTCTTGGAGCAACTGTTTGCATTCTTCCTATTGTTTGTAAACCTTAGAAAGAAATTTCACCTTTATTTTTGCAAGTAAATTCATTTTTATTTTATGAAAACATTTGTTTCAAGAAATTGACTGTTTTAAAAATTAAAATGCATTTCAAGAAACTGAATAAGACTAGATTGCAAAGGAAAAGCACAACGCTCAAATTATTATATATGGAATGGTAATCAGCCAAATGCTTGATTCCATGGAGTATTTACAAAGTTGGAAATTGGTAATTTTCGGGAAAAGGGCTACAATGAAACGTGACGACCGTTATCTCTCCCTTCCACTCCGAGTTGCGCTGTATTCGTGCTTCGTAGAAGATGACCTACTGCTGATGAATACTCCGCTATGGATTTTGAATGATCAAGTTTGTCCTGAACACAGTTACTTGCCATATATCCCTAACTTTTGCGTAAACTACCCCTTTCGGGTTTTAAGTTTACCGGGATTGATTATTTATTTTTTATGTCTCTAACTTTTGCCTGAATCGCCCTTTCGGGTTTTCGATTCACCGAGACGCTCTTTTTTGCCTAAGCCGCTCTTTGCGAGTTTTCGACTTAGCGAGCTGTTCTTTTAATTATTTAGGCGAAGTATTTCTTGACTGCGTCGACGTTCACAGGACGGGTGAATTCTTCTCCATCCATAGTCGTGAGTATTAAGGCTCCTCCTGAGAAAGCTCTCTTGACCACGTAGGGGCCGTCATAATTGGGAGTCCATTTCCCTCTCGAATCTGTGAGAAAAGATTGAATCTTTTTGAGTACAAGGTCGCCTTCTTTGATTGTGCGAGGTCGAACCTTTTTGTCGAAAGCTTTCTTCATTCTTTGTTGATATAGTTGTCCGTGGCATAAAGCTGTCATGCGCTTTTCTTCGATTAAGTTCAATTCATCGAATCTGCTTTGACACCACTCGGCTTCTGTTAATTTTGCCTCCATCAAAACTCTCATTGATGGAATCTCAACCTCTATAGGTAGGACTGCCTCCATGCCATATACAAGGGAGAAAGGAGTTGCTCCAGTCGAAGTGCGTACCGATGTACGGTAACCGTGAAGAGCATACGGGAGCATTTCATGCCAATCTTTGTAAGTGATGACCATCTTCTGAATGATTTTCTTGATGTTTTTGTTAGCTGCTTCTACAGCTCCATTCATCTTTGGTCTGTAAGGAGATGAGTTGTGATGTTCGATCTTGAATTCTTCACAAAGCTCCTTCATTATTTTGTTATTCAAATTTGACCCATTGTCAGTGATTATCTTGCTAGGAACGCCGTAGCGACAGATGATGTGATTCTTGATAAACCTGACGACAACTTGTCTTGTAACGTTTGCATATGAAGCTGCTTCAACCCATTTGGTGAAATAGTCTATGGCTACCAAGATGAAGCGATGTCCGTTGGACGCTTTTGGTTCGATCATTCCAATCATGTCGATTCCCCACATGGAGAAAGGCCAAGGGGAAGAGAGTATGTTGAGCAGAGATGGTGGCACATGAATTCTATCGGCGTAGATCTGGCATTTGTGACACCTCTTTGCGTACTGGTAGCAATCTGACTCCATCGTCAGCCAATAATATCCTGCTCTCAGTATTTTCCTTGTCATGGTATGTCCATTGGTGTGAGTACCAAAGGAACCTTCATGTATTTCTCTCATGAGTATTTCTGCTTCTTTTCTGTCAACGCATCTGAGCAGAACCATGTCAAAGTTTCTCTTGTACAGAACATCTTCATTCAGGAAGAATCTACAAGCTAACTTTCTCAAAGTTTTCCTATCTTTCTTTGACGCCCCAAGAGGGTACTCTTGCTTTTGAAGAAAGTTCTTGATGTCGTAGTACCACGGTTTGTCGTCGATGATTGCTTTTACTGTGAAAACATGAGCGGGCCTATCCAGGCGCATAACATCAATCCGAGGAATGTCATTCCAATGATTTATCCTAATCATGGAAGAGAGTGTGGCTAGTGCATCAGCCAAGTTGTTTTCTTCACGAGGAATGTGATGAAAATCTACCCTGTCGAAGAATGGTAACAATCTTCTCGCGTAGTCTTTGTAAGGAATTAGCCCTGGTTGGCGTGTTTCCCATTCTCCTTTGATTTGATTGATGACCAAAGCAGAATCTCCATATACATCCAAGTGTTTGATTCTTAGATCCATGGCTTCTTCGAGACCCATGATGCAAGCTTCATATTCTGCCTCATTGTTTGTGCATTTGAAAGTTAATCTGGCAGTAAACGGAATATGGGTACCCTGAGGTGTAACAATGATTGCCCCAATTCCTCGTCCATAAGCATTGACAGCTCCGTCAAAGATTAAGCCCCACTGGGATCCTATCTCAGGTCCTTCATCTGGTAGTGGCTCGTCGTAATCTTTCATCTTGAGGTACATGACGTCCTCGTCCGGAAAGTCGAAACTGGTTGATTCATGACCATTGAGTGGATGGTGAGCCAGGTGCTCAGCTAGAATGCTTCCTTTCACGGCTTTCTGTGCGTGATACTCAATGTCGTATTCTGATAACAACATCTGCCAACGGGCAATTCTCCCAGTTAAAGCAGGCTTCTCAAAGATGTACTTGATTGGATCCATATGAGAGATTAAACAAGTAGTATGTCGAATCATGTACTGGCGGAGACGCTTGGCAGCCCAGGCCAAAGCACAACACGTCTTCTCGAGCATGGAGTAGCGAGATTCACAGTCAGTGAATTTCTTGCTCAGGTAGTAGATGGCATGCTCTTTTCTCTTTGTCTCGTCTTGCTGTCCAAGGACACAACCCATGGAGTCTTCTAAGACGGTTAAGTACATTATCAAAGGTCTTCCTTCCACTGGAGGAGACAGGATGGGTGGTTCGAGCAGATATTCCTTAATGCTGTCGAACGCTTTCTGACAATCGTCTGTCCAGACGCAACTTTGATTTTTCCGTAGAAGTTTGAAAATAGGAGCGCAAGTTGCAGTCATGAGATATATGAATCTCGAGATGTAATTTAGACGTCCAAGAAATCCTCTAACTTGTTTCTCGGTTCTGGGTGAAGGCATTTCTTGAATTGCCTTGACTTTGTCTGGATCTACTTCAATTCCTCGTTTGCTGACAATGAAACCAAGGAGTTTTCCTGAGTAGACACCAAAGGTACACTTGTTGGGGTTCAGGCGAAGCTGAAACTTCCGTAAGCGTTGAAATAAATTTGTCAGATTCTGTATGTGATCTTCTTCATTTTCTGATTTGGCAATCATGTCGTCCACATAGACTTCCACTTCCTTATGCATCATGTCGTGGAAAAGCGTAGTCATGGCTCTTTGATAAGTTGCCCCTGCGTTCTTTAGTCCAAAAGGCATAACGCGATAGCAGAACGTGCCCCAGGGGGTGATGAAAGCTGTTTTTTCCATGTCTTCAGGTGCCATTTTGATTTGGTTGTATCCTGAAAATCCGTCCATGAACGAGAAAACTTTGGATTTTGCTGTACTGTCTACCAACATATCAATATGTGGTAAAGGAAAATCATCCTTAGGGCTAGCTTTGTTCAAATCTCTGTAGTCGACGCACATGCGGACTTTTCCGTCTTTCTTAGGAACGGGAACAATGTTAGCTAACCACTGAGGGTATTCTGAAGTGACGAGGAAACCTGCGTTGATCTGCTTTTGAACTTCCTCTTTGATTTTCATGGCCATCTCCGGATGAGTTCTTCTCAATTTTTGCTTGACCGGAGGGCATTCTGCTTTTAACGGCAAGTGATGCTCCACTATACTGGTATCCAACCCTGGCATATCTTGATAAGACCAAGCGAAGACATCTGAGAATTCTTTGAGTAGCTGTATCAAACTCTCTCTGATTTCTGAACTGAGCGAAGCTCCAATCTTAACCTCTCTTCTGTTTCCATCGGAACCAAGGTTAATGATCTCTAGAGGCTCATTGTATGGCTGAATGGCCTCTTCCTTTTGTTGAAGTAACCGTGAAATTTCCTTTGATATTTCTTCGTCTTCTTCTTCCTCTGCCTCGAATACAGGAAACTCAAAGCTTGGAGAAGTCATACGGTCGCACGTTTCAACGGGGTATTTTATGATTAATCTGCATATGTGTGATAAGTTTTATTTTAGACAACGAGGGAAGACTCGGTGTATGCAGTTAATGGAATATTTGGTGTTTTTTAAGGGTGTTTTTTAGGATTACCAATTTCCGAAAAAAGAAAAGGGAAAACTAAACGAAGGAACAGAATGACATTTTTATTTATGGACAGTCATTTCTTGAAACAAAGACCCTATAAAACAAAACTCTATTGCTTTGGGCGAAGCAAAGAGGGACATTTTCCTAAGAAATAGTAAAATGCAAAGCCCTATGAAACATCTCTTCACCCTGGGCTATGGTGAGAGGACAAAATAACGGTGAAAGTTCCTACTTAGGAGTGCGAACAACAGTTGAAACTTCAACAGCTGTCCAGTAGTGGCGAACCCCATTGTGCACTAAGTAATCTGGAACCTTAGGCTTAAGCTGGCCTGTGGTAGGTCTTGATTTACCAACCACTGTCTTTGCAACACTCAGACGATCTTCTTCTACTTCAGCAGACTGAGCGGTGTGAGCATACCCATTTCCGAGTGGAGTATGTCGGTTTTTCTTTTGAGGAAACTTCCAATCTTCTGAATGGAGAGACTCGTTGTCGGAGACACTTTCGAGATCATCCTCTTCTGTATTTTGGTCTTGCTCTTCTCCCAAGATGGCATTGACTAGATATGTGAACTCTAGATCCTTAGCCTCGGAAGGTGACTTGGGGATATAATCCTCAATGATGACTTCACCGGATGTTGATGATGAATAGCAAGGGTTATACATCTCTTTTGGCTGAGAGAGGTACTCATAATCAATGTTCCACCCAGTTGGAACAATATCTTCAAGAGAGATTCTTGAACTTTCAGGAGCGGAGTATTTCACCATGTAGTCGAATTTTCCGCTTGGTTCTCCTAATGTATCCCAAGTCTCTTCGGGGATAGGAGGAACTTCTTCTGATGAACCATGACTTCTGGTGGTGAAGCTGTCAGTAACTTCATCACTGCTTGGTTGAGTCTTACTTTCAGATCCTTCATTTGGATAACAGCAAAGTGGTTCAGATTCTGATAGGGAGATGTATCCTGCTTTGTTAAGATAGGATAACCATTCCTCTTCATCGGTGCTTTCCGTATCGATGATATTGACTGCTTGTTGAACAGGTTGAAGAAAACCTCCACTGCAGAAAGTTTCTTGAATTGGGAGAACTACCTCAATCCCTGGAATAGCTTTTGATGATGTCGGAAAGAATCCAATTCCTGTTCTGTTCTTGTTGTTGGTAGGAATACTAATGTGCCCCCAACCACTGGTTGTGCCATCCTTTACAACCTGGATTGCATCTTTGTATGAAGAGATAGACGCTGCTTTCTCCTTTCCTTTGTCTAAAGAAAGTGCTTGGAATTTAGTTCCAACAACTTCTTTTGGTTCTATGTCGGAGAATGATGACAAGTTGCTGACAATCAGAGCTCGTTCTCCACATACGGTTACCAATTTGTCATTTCTTATGAACTTCAGTTTCTGATGAAGTGTTGAAGTAATTGCCCCAGCCTCATGAATCCATGGGCGACCTAGCAAACAACTGTATTGTGCTGGAATGTCCATAACCTGGAAAGTGATTTTGAACGTCTGAGGTCCAATAGTTATGGGAAGATCCACTTCTCCGAAAACTGACTTCCTTGATCCATCAAATGCTTTGACGATGACATGACTTTTTCTTAGAGGGTAATCTTCGAAAGATAATCTTGATAATGTTGATTTAGGCATGACGTTGAGAGAGGATCCATTGTCTATTAGGACTCCTGTGAGTGTATCACCCATGCAGCCAACTGAGATGTGAAGTGGAAGATTGTGGTCCACTCCTTCTTCAGGAAGATCTTCGTCACAGAAACTTAGGCTAGTTCCCGCGGAGATGTTGGCAACGATGTTGTTGAATTGGCTTATCGTAACACTTGGTTCTACGAAAGCTTGTTCCAAAACTTTCTGTAGAGCTTCCCTATGAGTTTCAGAACTCAATAGCAGGGAAAGAACAGAAATCCTAGATGGAGTATGTAGTAATTGGTCTACAATGTTGTATTCACTCCTCTGGATTAACTTCAAGATCTCATCATTTTCTTTCGCTTGAACAGCATTGGTCGGATAATTGTCTTGCTTATGTGGTACTTCCTCCGAAGGTTTCTCCACATTTTCTGTTGTTCTGTTGAAGACTCGTCCACTTCTGGTGACTCGACTAACATCAGCAATGTTGACAACAGACGGTAATGGTATTTCCTTACCATTTTCAATGAATGTAGCGTTGTACTTGTATGGTATAGCCCTGCTGGACTCATACGGTACAGGACCTGGTAAGTAGATGACTAGCGGTGCAACTGCTGTCTTCCTGCTGTCATACTTAACTTGCATAGGTTCAACTTGATTAATTTGAGGAGATACGGTAAAGACTTCGTCATCTTCTCTGTTGGCAAGAACAGTAATGGTATTGTCATCCATCAACTTTTGAATGTCGTTGCGAACACGCAAACATCCTTGTGAATCTCTTCGGCAGATTCTGCATCTACTGTAAGCGTGGAAATCTGTTCCAAAGTAGGCAAGTCCATTTAGAGTTTTGTGGAACCTGACTACCGATCCTTCAAGGTCTTCAACTTTGTAGATTTTGTATTCTCCTGGACATCCTTGAACCATGTTGATGTCATGTTCAGTTCTGACTCGGATATGTTGAATCCATCCTAAGTCCATTTGTTCTTGTAATGCAGCTTGAACTACGGCACATCCTTGATTATTCTTTGGACAAATTTCGCATGTGAAGTAGTTGTGAGGTGGTACATGACCGTACCCAGCTTGTTTAGCATGCATCTTGACAAGATTTTCCCCTATCTGACGAATGTCGTAGATTTGAATGACGTTGGGGTGTTGGTCTATCAGATTTACTGAAGCTTCTTTATGCTGCGGCAAAGGATTTGCTTGGACGTTTGGATTAGTATCTTTGAAGGATAGCATTCCGCTCTTCACTAATCGTTGGACGTCAATCTTGAAAGAGAAACAGTTCTCAATATTGTGACCTGGTGCCCCCTGATGATAGGGACAAGATTGGTCAGCCTTATACCATGGTGAGGAACTGTTTGTAGGATTTGGAGGACTCCTTGTCTGAATGAGTCCTTTTGCCAGTAATGTTGGAAACAATTCTGCATACGGCATTGGTACTGGGTCAAAGGCAGGATACCTTGGAGCCCGATTGTTGTAATTTGGAGGTCGAACCTGCTGCTGAGGTTGCTGCGACCTTTGTTGAATTTGTTGTTGCGAAACCTGAGGTTGATAAGCTGGCGCTGAGTTAACAACCGGAGTTATTGCTGCAACTTGAGGTTGGAATTTCTTCTTGATTTTGTGCAAGACATTGCTGACATCTTGATCCTTTTTCTTCTGGAAAGAACTTCCATACTTCCTTGGACCAACAGAAGATTCTGGTTCTTTGTTCAAGCGTCCTTCTCGAACTGCTTCTTCTAAACGCACACCCATGTTTACCATCTCGGTAAAGTCACTTGGTGCACTTGCAACCATTCGTCCGTAGTAAAATGGACTCAAAGTTTTGAGATAGATTTTTGTCATTTCTTTCTCTTCAAGTGGTGGACAAATTTGAGCAGCAACTTCACGCCATCTCTGAGCGTATTCCTTGAAGCTTTCTCTATCCTTTTGAGTCATGGCCCGGAGTTGATCTCTGTCGGGAGCCATATCCAGATTGTACTTATACTGTTTGACGAAGGCCTCTCCGAGGTCTCGAAAAGTACGAATCTCTGAACTGTCCAAGTTCATGTACCATTTGAGTGCAGCACCAGTCAGGCTGTCTTGAAAATAATGAATGAGCAATTGTTGATTATCAGTCTGAGTTGACATTCTTCGAGCGTACATCACAAGATGACTTTGTGGGCATGAATTCCCTTTGTACTTCTCGAATTCTGGTACTTTGAATTTGTGAGGAATCTTAACATTTGGAACCAGACAGAGGTCTGCAGCATTCTTTCCAAATAGATCTTGTCCTCGGAGAGTCTTGAGTTCCTTCTGCATTTGCAGAAACTGTTCTTGGAACTCGTCCAATCTTTCATACACGCCAGCATCCTCACTTGGAGCGTGATGATATACTTGTCCGCCCTGCGGGGGGAAAGTATGCATAATGGGCTGTGGAGAAGCCATGACAGCAGATCTTGGAATCTCAGTATTCTGTTGTGCGAAACCCATTGCCGTTGCTCTTGGAACTTCAATTTCCAGAGGTTTGTAACCCTCTGGTGGACGCATATCCATGGTGACTTTTGGAGCTTCAGAAGCTGGAGGTATGTACCCTTCTGGAGTAAAGTTATACGGCATGCCCCAAGGTCGATCAGGCGGCATGGTATACTGAGGAATAGGAGTAGAAACAATCTCGGAAACCACAGTCCTTTGTGGTTCTTCTGGCGTTGGTCGATTCTGCGCAACTACCAGGGCTTCTACCATACTATTGAGTCTTTCAACAGTACCTTTGAGAGTATTAATCTCTTCTCTGAGTTCTTCATTCTCTTGCTCAAAGTCTTCCATTCTTTTCTTGCGACTTGAACGAGTGTTGTATGGATGAGACAGCTTGAAAGTCTTGGTTCACCTCCTTCTCCTCCTCTCTTTCTGGAGAAAGGTGTTGCACCCCAAAATTTGCCCTCTTTCTCCGTGCTCTAAGTTATCAAGGACGTTTATTTCGTCTCTCAAAAATCAAAGAAAATTATAAAGAGTTTCTCATCTGAGTGCTTGAATTTGTGGAGGTTCGATTGAGGATTAATTGGCTTATATGTTGAGGTTTCCTCTACGCCTCAAATACTTTCTTCCTCAAGGATTCTTCAATGCATTGGTGTTGTGGTGTTTTGAAATACAAGTGGGTGGCATATGAGATTGACTGGTTCACTTGCTTTGGCCAATACACTTTGTTGTTCTCGTCAAATACTTGTTACTTCAATCACGAGTTAATTGAGTTAATTGGTATTTTGAGAATTAAGGTTAAGGATTCAAGGTTGTCATTGAAGCTTAAAAGCGAAGATTTACCAAATGAACCAAATTTCATCAAAATGGCGAGTTGATTAGAGTTTATTGATTAATATTCAAAAGAAACTTCACGGGAATTTAAAGATCAATTTGGAGGAGATGAAGTTTGTCCTGTGGATTGAATAACAATTTGAAAACAATTTATTCATTCTTTCAAAAGCTTTACATCACTTATCATTCAAAGTTCAAGTTATACAAAAGTCCATACACTTTATTACAATTCAAAAACCATGTTCCAAGTCAAACATCCATTACAATATCATCTACTAAAATATCCTGCAACGGGACAAAAAGAACCGCTAGACATTCAATTCACCATAGCTCTACATCAGTTGAGAAAGCAAGAGAAAGAAATCAAGAATCAATACGCTTCCAATTGATTATGACGAGATGCATCACCGGCTCGACCAAATCATATCAATTCTCGCACCATGGATCGGTCCCTGCGGCCAATGAAACATATAAACCGAATCAAAAACTCAGAACAGAAAGGGGGGATTCAACAAAAAAGAATTCACTCAGAGAAACTCAGAATCGGAAAAAGGGAGAAACGTAACAAACTATAACCGAAAACGTAACAAACTTTTTCTGGAATCTTCATCTTCATCTACCTTCATACTCAATCTTCTTCAGGACTTCACCCTCATCTTCATCAATCATCTTCAAGAAAACTCTCTCTGAACCAATCTAACCTTCAATTCTCCATCGATTTCACCTGCAAAAAATCACAAAAAATCTTCAACAAATTCTTCATCACTCTCCCGATTTCATCACAATCATCACCGAATTATCTTGCTCCGTTCAACCTTCACGACCTTCATCTCCTACGATCTCTCTCCGAACCTTCTTCATTACTTCTTCAACAAATCACAAATTCCTCATCATCTTCATCGATTCTCTTCATTCAACGAACCTGCAACAATTGACAACATCATCTCGACGCTCAAATTTCAGAAGAACGCGAAGGAATTCCGAAGAAGAAAGAAGAAGAAGAGTACGAATCGAAGGACGGGAATTGCACTAAACTTACTGGAATCTTGGAGTTTCACTCGAATCTCCCTTTGTACTCGTCAATTGCGAAGAATCGCCGGAGTTATTTCGTTAACATTTCGAATTTGAAACGAGGTGAGAAGAGAGATTAATGAATCGGAGTCGAGAGACGAGAGATTGAGACGAAGGAAGAGGTGAGAGATGAGGTAGTTTGTTGTGGTCGATCATGGCGGTGAATGGCGCATTTTTGATCGGAGAAGGAAGGGGAAGCCGCCGCCGTTTCATCGTGAAGAAGAAGAGAGGAAAAGCTCAATAGCCACAAAACGTAAACCTAATCCCTTTTTAATTTTCACTTTGGCTTTAATCTGATTTACTGTTAATTAATTGTACCATAATCTGATTTGTTTAGCTTTAATTGGTATTAAAAGAGATTAGTAAGAAAATCTAAATCAATTTCAAATTGGATCAATATTTTGAATGCTGATATATTCTCCATGGGCCTCACAATCCGCTATGCATATTCTCCCTTAAGCCCAATGTAACTTCATGTTGGCATAAAAATCTGAAACTACACACTTGGGCCTGTACCGAAACTGCTTGCCATACACCCCCCTGTAGCCCATCGCTCCACCTTGTTTTTTTGGCTGAATTGCTGAAATTGTTAGAGAACAAAAAAACTGTTTGGGCCATGCTTGGGCCTGCGCCCCTATTTCACTACACCGCTGATTTCAGCAATAAACCCCCTCAGACTCACATTTATATTCATGTTAGATTTAATTTTGATTTCATATTTTTTTTAGATAATAAAATGCAATGAAAAATAGTTTTGTTAGATTTTTGCATGAAGATAATAAAAACATGTATTCTTTTCTAGTTAGAATTAGATTTTTGTTTTCTATATTTGTTTTAAATAATCAAAAACATGTATATTTTGCTTGTTAGAATTTAAATGTTTTGTTACATAGTTTTGTTCTAATTCTTAGATAAAAATGTCATAAAAACAATTTAATCTTGTTAGACTTTTGTTTAGGATTTTTAATTAGAATTTAATTTCTAGTATTTTCTATAGCATGCTTCCTTGTTATTACTGATGCGTTTGCTGAGATGTACGAGGTACTTCGAGAGAGCCTTCGATTGAGATTCGACTTGCTTTGTGTTCCACTTTATTTGTGGGACACGAATTCGCTTCCGGTGCGATTGATTTGCATCGTGTTCCACTTTATTTGTGGGACACGAACTTATTCCCGATGCGATTCACCTGATCTCTCATTCATTGAGACGTATATTCCTGTATTGTCTGGATTGTATTTCTTGCAGGTTGCTTGTGTGGTTGTGTTATACGCACCACATAGCGGTTGTGATTTATTTTCACACCGCATCGCTTTGACGCTTATGCTGGACTCCTAGCTTTGCTGGATGTTAGATTACGTGAAGTATCTTAGTTCTGCTTGCGTTGCTAGCTCACTGCGGATTTGCTATCCGTTCGGTATTGTCTCCCGTTTCATTCTATTTCTCTCGCACTTTATCGCTTTCCCGCATCATCCTATAACATGAGAAGTAGGACCTAGACATGCATCTGGCCAAGCCCTCGAAAGAGGCTCTGTTTTTGTTGGTGTGTTTACATTTGTGCTTTGCGGCAGGGAGTCACGGTGTAATAAGTCCTATATGGCACTCCGTTAAGTCCTCATGGAAGGCATGCGGAAAGGGTTAGCAATCAACCCTCGCCTAGTCTCATCGAGTCCGTTCATTATGCGCACGCTACGCGTGGCTCGCTTCTGAACCTGCACAAGATCTTGTTATCGAGTATGTCAGGAAAAGGGTTCATGTAGCCGGACCCCCGCCTTTCCTATAGCTCGCGTCGCTCGATGTTGATGCTCGGTGTACGCACGCACCGTTTTCCTTTACGATCCGTGACGGCTTGGTTGCTGAGAGGGGTCCGCCCTCTTGTCTATGGCCCGATCATTTTCACGAGGTCTAATGCTTGGTTGACTTGGGTTGAGTTGCTCCCCTTGGCTATGGCGGGACCGCTTTTCTACCACTCGGTCAGTACCGTTGGTTTGTTTGCTTTACGAGCGGATGCTCGTTTGTGTGATATTATTGTTTGCTTTCCTTTTCCCTCGTAGGTTGATAGCTTAGCTTAGACATGTACCCTTTGTATGATAACATTAGGTAGCAAGCTTTCCCCCTTAGCTTAGGTCTTCCTCATGCATTCTTTAAAACACAAACCACACTCTTTGATTTTCTTTTCTTAAGAGCTTGTTATTTCCGCTCCATTCCCAAGCATAAGTCTCCAAAGGTCGAGCAGCGGAGTGTGAATGTAACTCGTTCACCTAAAAAACACAAAACAAACAAAAATTAGTTAGCCGAGCTACGGTAGCTCTGATTCTGCAAAACAGATACGTAGGCAGCGGGGTAGGGCCCGTGCGAGCATAATCCTTTCTTTTCCCTACATTCTGCATTCATTTTAGTCCAGATTAGCGTAGATTTGTTACACACCCATAGTTTTAGACACAGGCGTGGATACCATCGGGTACGATGGGCGCGAGGGGTGCTAATACCTTCCCCTCGCGTAACCGACTCCCTTACCCTTTTTCTCTGGTCGTGAGACCATTGTTTTGTTTTGTGGTTTGCTGGCATTCCCTTCCTTTTCAGGATAAATATGTTAGTGGCGACTCTGTTAATTTTCGCGGGTAGCGACAGCTGGCGACTCTGCTGGGGACGTCTTGACCTGTTGCTGGTCCGGACTCAGCGATTCGATCCTAGCGCTTGTGTGTTTATCATTGGGTGTTTTTATTGCTTTGCATATTTACCTGTCTGCATTGCATTCTATGTGCGCTTTTATTTTTCTGCATCATATTCTGGACTGTCTAGATCTCTGTCTGTTGGGTGGGTGTTTCAAGAGGTAAAAGGCCCAATACCCAGGCTATGTGTGAACCATAGGAACCCTAGGATAGAGTGGAAGCATAGTTTGTCTCGAGGTGTACGTCTCGGGATGGATTATGTGACCACGAGCAGAGTAGTGGTTTCAAACGGAGGTATTATCGTCACCCGCTTCCGCGCTGTGATGATGCTTACCTTCGGGCGGACCGTATACTGCGTTTCATGACCTTACCTTGGCCTAGATTTTACCCGTGAGTGGGGCGGGAATCAATGATCTTAACAGGTACATTGTTGGTGACCGCTGTTCTTGTTCGTGGGTTACCGCTGTTCTCGTTCGTGGGTTACCGCTGTTCTTGTTCGTGGGTTACTATTGGTTCGTGTTCGTGGGGTACTATGGTTCTTGTTCGAGTGGTAATCTGTGATCTATTCCAGTGTGTTATTGACTATGGGCTTTGGTTCCGTGGATTGACATTCTATGTTCCGTGTGGTATATCATTTGGGGCCGAACCTTTGACTTTGTACTATGTGTGTTACCGGCAGTGTAGAATGCCTGGTGGGCGGCAACAAGTCCCACCACTTTGCATCATTGCATATTTACTTTCCAAAAAATTATGTACAAAAAAATAACTAGCATACTAGCATGCATGTTCCTTCCATTTTCAAGGAATCATATCTTTAAGTCTCGTATCAAGCTCTTCCATCTCTTGCTAAAAAATCAAAACATGAGGATTCCTTGGAAATCGGAGGAACATGGCATTGCATTCATATCATGCATCTCATACCTTTCATGCATAACAGGTGTTCAGGATCGAGGATCTCTTATTCAGACTTGGTACTCTCACCAAACTCAGAGACTTGATTTGTTCTTATTGTATGCTCAAAGATCAGTCATGGAATAACTTTGTGGGGTGACCAAGAGGAAAGCTCAGTTGGGGTTCTTTTTGAAGACTTGTCTTATGCTCATTTGCTTCCATGCTTGCTTTATTTGCAACTGGTTAAGCTCCATGTTGTGTGGATGTCTACAGGTTCTCTACTTGATGATGATGACACTAGGTGTGAGTTCTATTCTAGAGCACCTGGTCGTGATGTTAGTATCTACAAGTCTTTGAAATTGCTTGGGGCTCCCGCACGAGGGATAAGCAAGACATTGTCTATCTTGAGCATTGCACCATTTGCATTGCTCGAATCCCTAAAGCACTTACAAAATTCCATGTGACTTCGTCAGAATCTTCTGCCAGACAGTAATCAAAAGTGTTCTACAGAGACGCCTCTCTCATTCTCAAGGATCTGGTTCATATCCTGAGTCATCTCTTCTTGGAGTTTCTTTCCTAGTAGCATTTTCTTGTCAACCGAGACTAAAAGAGTATGAGTAACAATCCGACCTGACCCCAATGCCTAGTGTTCAGTTGCTTTACTCCTTGTTGGAATTTAAGTTGGTTGCTTTGGATCTTTCTCACCGCAGATAGCTCTCCAGATTTCAATGACAATACTCGGTGTTTTCCATTCTCGAAGCACCTGATCATAATGTCAAGCCTTACAAGGTGTTGAGGTACAAAGAGTCCAAGACTTGCTCGATACAGAGAGGTTTGAGTTCATCCATAATGGCTTCTACTCGTCAATCCCATTTCATCTGCTGCAAGTAGAATGTTTGTTCTTCCACGAGGAGTAACTCATGAGAATCGCTTGCAATTGGTGCTACCAGAGGCTTCCTTCCCAACAACTGTTGTGTGTTCCAAGTAACAACTTTGATGACCAAGCAGCAGAGGTTATTGTTGTTCGCCAATAGTAATACAAGTTTCCTCCATTCATGATGGTGATTTCTGTTTCAGCAGCTATATTTAGGGCTCCCGACCGAGGGATAAGCAAGACTCCGTGTTCTTGAGTTTGCATCATTGGCAGCTCAAATCCCTAAAGCATTCACAAACTCTAGTCGCTATATTTGGGGCTCCCGACCGAGGGATAAGCAAGACGCCTTGTATCTTGAGTTTGTGTACCACCTGCACAGCTCAAATCCCTAAAAGCTGGACACTTGCAACTTCTGTATGACTTTGCCGAAATCTTCTTCCAGGAAGTGATCTAAAGTGTTCTGACGTAGTGCTTGGTGTGCTTTCCACTCTAGAGGCACTTGGTTATCTGATTGAAGGCTGTCAGTCATTTAGAGACAAGGTACAAGACCTGATTTACTCAAAGACTATCACATTCGCACCTGAAGACCATAATTGAAGTTCTGCTTTGACGCAACGGATCTTCGGAAGCAATAAGTCCATACGGAGAGGATCTCCTCAACATTGGCAATTCCTAATTCATCATGCATGTTCATGTTTAAGCTTTCTTGTTTGTTCAATACTGTTGCATGCAAAACTTGTTTATTTTTGAACTATAATCATAATGCATTGGATATGTTTGTCTTAAACAAAAAATCCATTCGCTTTTGCTCTTATATATTGTTTTTCTATGCTTTTTTGTGATACTCAACTCTTGTTAATAAAGCATGATAACTCCGTAGGGAGAATGATGAACATAATACCAAGAAACTCAAATGGTATGATTTTGAATATGATCCTGCTGATGATGTACAGGCATTGTTTCAAATTCCCAAACACTGGAGATATAAGGGAGTGAAACCTTCGTTAACCCCTCTGAGCCTTGAAGTAGGAGTTTCTTTTCTATTAAAAAACCCTTATTTTTAACCCAGGGGCCGGGTAGTGTTCAGTTAACCTGGTTGAGCATTCAAAATTCATCAGGAGTGTGCACTTAAGGATACAACAATGGTTATCCCTCGCATCAGGAGGACGAAACGCCAAAACCACAACGATTATCCCTCACCTCAGGAGGTCGAGACATCAAATGTATCCCTCACATCAGGAGGTCGAGACCAACATCAAAGCCGCTGTGGTTTATCCCTCACATCAGGAGGTCAAAATATGACGATACCACAATGGTAATTCTTCATCAATCAAAGACTCGGGCAGTCACAGTCCCTTCCAACAAATCCGAGATTCAGGATCAAACGACTTGTTCAAAAGAAAAGAATGAATCAAAAAGAAAAGAAAAAAGAAGAAAAGCCCGCTAAGTCAACAAGTTGAAAACATGTGACTTAGGCAAGAATCAGGGCATCCCGCTGGACATCCAAATCGAAATTCAAAAGAATTTGTCCAGGAAAAAGTTAGGGAAATAAAAAAAAAAAAAAGCAAAGCAGAAGCGAAAAACAAGGATTACAAAATAAGAATCCTTAGCAAAGAACAAAGTCGTGTGATCAGACACCAAAAACAAAAGGTAAAGCGACTACCGTGTCTAGAAGACCTCATTGACTCCTCAATCATTTCCAAACTCCTCTTGAAAAATGAATTCTCGTGTCAAGTTAACTGAACTTAGGATTGGAGAACATCATGAAGGGGGTGGGCACCAAATAATTTGAGCCTAAAAATCTTTTTTTCTAAAAACCGTGAACCTGGCCATGTTACAACCCTTGAAAGTCCTAATTGAAGCAGGGTTAATTCGAAAGCAAACTGTATACGAGAATACGGTAACCTGACTCCTAGGAGATCCGCTAAGCGCTTGAGTTGATATCACACCATCCTTCTTTCACAAAGAAAACTCGATGTTACGACATCCTTTCATAAAGTTTCTTTAAACTTCAAGACAAACATACTTTTTGCATTAGAATTATATTTCTCATAATAAACATTCTTTGCATATGAACAAGTGCTCGACGTCAAGAAAGTTTCCGCAATGAACTTCAGATGAAAAGTTTATTCCTCCCGAAGGGCATGTTGTCTTCAGAACTCCGGTGAGTTGAAGCAAGAATATCTCAAAGTCTGATCACATTCAGGGGCACAGAAGCATTTGAATACTCTATCGAGTAAGTTTTCACTCAATCTGAGGCAATCAGGTCAAGATTTGAAGAATCTCTCAAAGTGTTGGGTAATCAGGGGCATTCACCCAAGCACAGTCGAAACTACCTACAATACATGTCAGCCAGGGGCATGGTGCCAAAATTCATGATACTGGGGCGAGTCAGTTTGATATGAACAGATATCAGAAGGTCCTTACGAAACGAATTTCTTCAAAGTCCTTACAGGCTGGGGCAAGACACTATGCATTGGCATTTTATCCTCATTGGGAGGTGTTCAATTTAAAGATCAGGTGTGAGCTAAACAACTTATGAACTTGAGAACCATCAGGGTCGTCATCCTCAGCAATCAGAGGCTGAAAGTCCAATCTTTGGTGGCATCTCTTTGCATTTCAGTGCAATTTTCAAATCTCTTCCAGAGGTTGCAACCGTTGCTTATCGGTATCCCTCAACCAGAGTCCTGTAACATGGACATCGAAGTTCTTTGCTTTCCGACCCTCGAGTCGTGAGTTTCCAACTCTCGAGTCGTGAGTTTGATTCCTTTCCGACCCTCGAGTCGTGAGTTTGATCCTTTTCCGACCCTCGCGTCGTGAGTTTGATTCCTTTTCCGACCCTCGCGTCGTGAGTTTGATTCCTTTCCGACCCTCGCGTCGTGAGCTTGATTCCTTTTCCGACCCTCGCGTCGTGAGTTTATCTCCTTTCCGACCCTCGTGTCGTGAGTTTGATCCCTTCCCGACCCTCGAGTCGTGAGTTTGATCCCTTTCCGACCCTCGAGTCGTGAGTTTGATTCCTTTCCGACCCTCGAGTCGTGAGTTTGATTCCTTTCCGACCCTCGAGTCGTGAGTTTGATCCTTTTCCGACCCTCGCGTCGTGAGCCTGATTCCTTTTCCGACCCTTGCGTCGTGAGTTTGATTCCTTTTCCGACCCTCGCGTCGTGAGTTTATCTCCTTTCCGACCCTCGCGTCGTGAGTTTATCTCCTTTCCGACCCTCGCGTCGTGAGTTTGATCCCTTTCCGACCCTCAAGTCGTGAGTTTGATCCTTTTCCGACCCTCGCGTCGTTAGTTTGATTCCTTTTCCGACCCTCGCGTCGTGAGCTTGATCCTTTTCTGACCCTCGAGTCGTGAGTTGATTCCTTTCCGATCCTCGTGTCGTGAGTTTCCAACGATTGCGGATGGTTGTCATATACACCTCAATGTGTTTGTAAGCCCATTACTTGTTGGCATCTTTACAATCATACGAATATGCATAACACTATGAAAGCCAATGCTTGTTTGGTCCCTGTGAAGTCAATACTCGCTTGACCCATTAAGCCCACTTCCTGGTGGCACTCTCTCAAAGAACCAATGCCTGTTTGATGCCCTGGCCGATACTTGTTTGGTGTTCTAATCACTGCTTGCTTGTCAACTCGTGAATCCATTGCTTTTTTGGAAAGTTTCAAGCTCAGATGTCTGATAATCTGTTTGCTCTTGCATTCGCCCATTGCGGGTGAGCATTACCATCCTCTGCCATGTGAGGAGATCCCGTGGAAATCATGCTATATCCTGGGGCATTTTCATATGTATATCTCGCAGGTACTTCCTTGCTAGTGCATCGTATCAGCATATTGATGGAGCTAGCCAAGTGAGGGATTCTCATTCCCCAGCTGAGTGCATCTAGATGAGGTTTTCTGTGTTCCAAGGTTCTCATCTCCTCAGCAAAGCACATCTCAATGCAATCTCCGTGCTTCAGAAGCCTTATTCCCCGGTGGAATGTCTTCTCCCCAGTTGAATCATGATTGAATGGTATCTGATTCCCCAGCAAGCTCTTAATGAGGTTCCTTGCCCGAATGCCTCATTTTCCCCAGTAGAGCGCTTCTCTCTCCAACAGATTGACTTGTTTTCCCTAAGAGAGTCATCTTATTCCCCAGTGGATTTGCCTTAATAAAAGGTTCTTATGTTAAGTTCCTTATCCCCGGAGGATCTCTCATCTCCTCAGTGGATCGTTATGCAGAAGTATTCATCTTCCCCACTGAATCTTTCCTCAGCAGAGGTTCACATGTATCCTCAGCAGAATCTGTGTCCTTCAAGGATTTCCCCAGCGGAATGCATCCTACACAAGCAAGTTGGTTGCTCCTCATCAGAGTTATCTCCATGACTTGCTCTTATCTCCTCATCCCCAGTGTGTCGAGAATTTGCTTCTCCAGTGAAGTTGCCAGGGTATTCCCCAAGCGGTCAATTGTGATGTTCATACTCCCCAAGCAGGATTTATTCCCCAAACAAAGCTCGCATCCAGATTTGATCGTCTCCAGCCGATTTTTGATCTATCTTTGCCAGCTCACAAGTTGTGACTTCTAGTCACTCATCTTGTCCTCCCCGCAGAGTTTTATACTCTCTCCAGGACTGCTTCAGCAATTCAGTGCTCCTCCGTTGTTTCCCTAAGCAACGTTCGAATCATGCATCATTTGCATATCATTCTCAAAAGCGTATAGCGTCTTCCTTCTCAGGAGCGTTATTCCATAAACATTCATACATGCATCATGCATAAATCATATCATATCTGTTTCTTTCTGCAGGAAAGTTATCCAGGTTCAAATGCTCCCCCAGAGAGCAATATTCGCCTAGTCATTATGGGCGTTATCCTGATATTGAGATCAGAAGAGGATTGTCAATTCATCCATTGAAGACATTCCATTCCCGGCGCACACAGTTCGGAAGAGATATCTGTTCCTATCCTAATATTCAGATTCAGATTAGTTGAAGGAACCGCCTCCGGATCTCTGTCGATCTTCCTAAGGAGCAAGCCACTGATATCATCATATCAGATGGAGATGTCTACCTGATTGACTTTGTCTTTCAGATGAAGATTGTCCTACTTATTTTCTGGCATCATGTCCAGATCATTTTAAAGGCATTCTTTCCCCGGCGTACACAGTTCGGAAGAGATATTTGTTCCTATCCTAGTATCCAGATTAGTTGAAGGAATCGCCTCCGGATCTCCCAAGATCTTCCTAAGGAGCTAGCCCACTGATGCCTCAGATCAGTCGGAGATATCTCCTGATGATTTAATTCATCAGAAGAGGACTGTCTATTATTCCTGATATCGCCAGGTCAGTTGAAGACATTCCTATTCTCGATGTCCCCAGATCGGTTGAGGATATTTGTTCTTATCCTGAAATTCAGTTCAGTTGAAAGAACCGCCTCCGGATCTCTAAGATCTTCCGAAGGAGCAAGCCCTCTGATGCCTCAGATCAGTCGGAAATATCCATTCCCTGACGATTTAGTTCGTTCAGAAGAAGATATGTCTGCTCAGTCCTGATGTCCACAGATCAGTTGAAGACAATCTTGATTCCCGATGTCCCCGGATCGGTTGAGGAGGTCCATTTTCTTCCTGATGCCCCCAGATCAGTAGAAGGCACAATCCTGATGTTTCCGATCAGTTGAGGACTTCCACCCACCTGACAATTTAATTTCGTCGGAAGAAGACTTGCTTGCTCAGTCCTGATGTCCCCAGATCAGTTGAAAGCATTCTTTAAAATTCTCGATGCCCCCAGATCGGTTGAGGATATCCATTTTCTTCCTGATGTCCCCAGATCAGTAGAAGGCACAATCCTGATGTTTCCGATCAGTTGAGGATATCCACCCACCTGACGATTTATTTTCGCCAGAAGAAGACATATCTGCTCAGTTCTGATGTCCCCAGATCAGTTGAAGATATTCTTATTTCCGATATTTCAGATCGGCCAAAGACGTCTATTTCGCTTTGATACTCAAATCAACCGAAGATGTCGACCCTCTCTTGGTGCCCAGACCAATTGAAGTTTTTTCCCTCAGCAATGAGGTTGCCTGTTCCTTCTTATTGCAAGTTGGAGCTACTTAATTATCCAGGTCAATTGAAGTTTTTTCTCCCTGCTTGCGGGGTGGTACATTCCTTCTTATTTCAAGATGGAATCTTCTATTGATCAAGAGCGCAAATTTTCGAGTTCATTCTGGTATTCAAATCTCCTTCCACCTTGACGGTTCGAAACTTTCATTTCTCACTCGTCAAGTTCAAGAAGTTTGAATAGGGGCAGCTGTTGCACCCCAAAATTTGCCCTCTTTCTCCGTGCTCTAAGTTATCAAGGACGTTTATTTCGTCTCTCAAAAATCAAAGAAAATTATAAAGAGTTTCTCATCTGAGTGCTTGAATTTGTGGAGGTTCGATTGAGGATTAATTGGCTTATATGTTGAGGTTTCCTCTACGCCTCAAATACTTTCTTCCTCAAGGATTCTTCAATGCATTGGTGTTGTGGTGTTTTGAAATACAAGTGGGTGGCATATGAGATTGACTGGTTCACTTGCTTTGGCCAATACACTTTGTTGTTCTCGTCAAATACTTGTTACTTCAATCACGAGTTAATTGAGTTAATTGGTATTTTGAGAATTAAGGTTAAGGATTCAAGGTTGTCATTGAAGCTTAAAAGCGAAGATTTACCAAATGAACCAAATTTCATCAAAATGGCGAGTTGATTAGAGTTTATTGATTAATATTCAAAAGAAACTTCACGGGAATTTAAAGATCAATTTGGAGGAGATGAAGTTTGTCCTGTGGATTGAATAACAATTTGAAAACAATTTATTCATTCTTTCAAAAGCTTTACATCACTTATCATTCAAAGTTCAAGTTATACAAAAGTCCATACACTTTATTACAATTCAAAAACCATGTTCCAAGTCAAACATCCATTACAATATCATCTACTAAAATATCCTGCAACGGGACAAAAAGAACCGCTAGACATTCAATTCACCATAGCTCTACATCAGTTGAGAAAGCAAGAGAAAGAAATCAAGAATCAATACGCTTCCAATTGATTATGACGAGATGCATCACCGGCTCGACCAAATCATATCAATTCTCGCACCATGGATCGGTCCCTGCGGCCAATGAAACATATAAACCGAATCAAAAACTCAGAACAGAAAGGGGGGATTCAACAAAAAAGAATTCACTCAGAGAAACTCAGAATCGGAAAAAGGGAGAAACGTAACAAACTATAACCGAAAACGTAACAAACTTTTTCTGGAATCTTCATCTTCATCTACCTTCATACTCAATCTTCTTCAGGACTTCACCCTCATCTTCATCAATCATCTTCAAGAAAACTCTCTCTGAACCAATCTAACCTTCAATTCTCCATCGATTTCACCTGCAAAAAATCACAAAAAATCTTCAACAAATTCTTCATCACTCTCCCGATTTCATCACAATCATCACCGA
Source organism: Vicia villosa (assembly GCF_029867415.1). NCBI lineage: Eukaryota > Viridiplantae > Streptophyta > Magnoliopsida > Fabales > Fabaceae > Vicia > Vicia villosa. Next base: position 21,658,052 of record NC_081184.1, on the reverse strand, counting down.
ATTATCTTGCTCCGTTCAACCTTCACGACCTTCATCTCCTACGATCTCTCTCCGAACCTTCTTCATTACTTCTTCAACAAATCACAAATTCCTCATCATCTTCATCGATTCTCTTCATTCAACGAACCTGCAACAATTGACAACATCATCTCGACGCTCAAATTTCAGAAGAACGCGAAGGAATTCCGAAGAAGAAAGAAGAAGAAGAGTACGAATCGAAGGACGGGAATTGCACTAAACTTACTGGAATCTTGGAGTTTCACTCGAATCTCCCTTTGTACTCGTCAATTGCGAAGAATCGCCGGAGTTATTTCGTTAACATTTCGAATTTGAAACGAGGTGAGAAGAGAGATTAATGAATCGGAGTCGAGAGACGAGAGATTGAGACGAAGGAAGAGGTGAGAGATGAGGTAGTTTGTTGTGGTCGATCATGGCGGTGAATGGCGCATTTTTGATCGGAGAAGGAAGGGGAAGCCGCCGCCGTTTCATCGTGAAGAAGAAGAGAGGAAAAGCTCAATAGCCACAAAACGTAAACCTAATCCCTTTTTAATTTTCACTTTGGCTTTAATCTGATTTACTGTTAATTAATTGTACCATAATCTGATTTGTTTAGCTTTAATTGGTATTAAAAGAGATTAGTAAGAAAATCTAAATCAATTTCAAATTGGATCAATATTTTGAATGCTGATATATTCTCCATGGGCCTCACAATCCGCTATGCATATTCTCCCTTAAGCCCAATGTAACTTCATGTTGGCATAAAAATCTGAAACTACACACTTGGGCCTGTACCGAAACTGCTTGCCATACACCCCCCTGTAGCCCATCGCTCCACCTTGTTTTTTTGGCTGAATTGCTGAAATTGTTAGAGAACAAAAAAACTGTTTGGGCCATGCTTGGGCCTGCGCCCCTATTTCACTACACCGCTGATTTCAGCAATAAACCCCCTCAGACTCACATTTATATTCATGTTAGATTTAATTTTGATTTCATATTTTTTTTAGATAATAAAATGCAATGAAAAATAGTTTTGTTAGATTTTTGCATGAAGATAATAAAAACATGTATTCTTTTCTAGTTAGAATTAGATTTTTGTTTTCTATATTTGTTTTAAATAATCAAAAACATGTATATTTTGCTTGTTAGAATTTAAATGTTTTGTTACATAGTTTTGTTCTAATTCTTAGATAAAAATGTCATAAAAACAATTTAATCTTGTTAGACTTTTGTTTAGGATTTTTAATTAGAATTTAATTTCTAGTATTTTCTATAGCATGCTTCCTTGTTATTACTGATGCGTTTGCTGAGATGTACGAGGTACTTCGAGAGAGCCTTCGATTGAGATTCGACTTGCTTTGTGTTCCACTTTATTTGTGGGACACGAATTCGCTTCCGGTGCGATTGATTTGCATCGTGTTCCACTTTATTTGTGGGACACGAACTTATTCCCGATGCGATTCACCTGATCTCTCATTCATTGAGACGTATATTCCTGTATTGTCTGGATTGTATTTCTTGCAGGTTGCTTGTGTGGTTGTGTTATACGCACCACATAGCGGTTGTGATTTATTTTCACACCGCATCGCTTTGACGCTTATGCTGGACTCCTAGCTTTGCTGGATGTTAGATTACGTGAAGTATCTTAGTTCTGCTTGCGTTGCTAGCTCACTGCGGATTTGCTATCCGTTCGGTATTGTCTCCCGTTTCATTCTATTTCTCTCGCACTTTATCGCTTTCCCGCATCATCCTATAACATGAGAAGTAGGACCTAGACATGCATCTGGCCAAGCCCTCGAAAGAGGCTCTGTTTTTGTTGGTGTGTTTACATTTGTGCTTTGCGGCAGGGAGTCACGGTGTAATAAGTCCTATATGGCACTCCGTTAAGTCCTCATGGAAGGCATGCGGAAAGGGTTAGCAATCAACCCTCGCCTAGTCTCATCGAGTCCGTTCATTATGCGCACGCTACGCGTGGCTCGCTTCTGAACCTGCACAAGATCTTGTTATCGAGTATGTCAGGAAAAGGGTTCATGTAGCCGGACCCCCGCCTTTCCTATAGCTCGCGTCGCTCGATGTTGATGCTCGGTGTACGCACGCACCGTTTTCCTTTACGATCCGTGACGGCTTGGTTGCTGAGAGGAGTCCGCCCTCTTGTCTATGGCCCGATCATTTTCACGAGGTCTAATGCTTGGTTGACTTGGGTTGAGTTGCTCCCCTTGGCTATGGCGGGACCGCTTTTCTACCACTCGGTCAGTACCGTTGGTTTGTTTGCTTTACGAGCGGATGCTCGTTTGTGTGATATTATTGTTTGCTTTCCTTTTCCCTCGTAGGTTGATAGCTTAGCTTAGACATGTACCCTTTGTATGATAACATTAGGTAGCAAGCTTTCCCCCTTAGCTTAGGTCTTCCTCATGCATTCTTTAAAACACAAACCACACTCTTTGATTTTCTTTTCTTAAGAGCTTGTTATTTCCGCTCCATTCCCAAGCATAAGTCTCCAAAGGTCGAGCAGCGGAGTGTGAATGTAACTCGTTCACCTAAAAAACACAAAACAAACAAAAATTAGTTAGCCGAGCTACGGTAGCTCTGATTCTGCAAAACAGATACGTAGGCAGCGGGGTAGGGCCCGTGCGAGCATAATCCTTTCTTTTCCCTACATTCTGCATTCATTTTAGTCCAGATTAGCGTAGATTTGTTACACACCCATAGTTTTAGACACAGGCGTGGATACCATCGGGTACGATGGGCGCGAGGGGTGCTAATACCTTCCCCTCGCGTAACCGACTCCCTTACCCTTTTTCTCTGGTCGTGAGACCATTGTTTTGTTTTGTGGTTTGCTGGCATTCCCTTCCTTTTCAGGATAAATATGTTAGTGGCGACTCTGTTAATTTTCGCGGTAGCGACAAAAGGAAAGTGACTATTAGATCCGCGACAATTCTCGTGTCAGTGCGTACGACTAAAGCGATGTATGATATGCAATTAAGTTAATATTTTTCAAGGAAACACCATAATTATGTTATGAAACATCAAACTTTATTAATTAAGCGAAAACGCCGTTTTTTACACACTTTGAAAATGGAAATACAGAGAAACTGAGAGAAAGGACTCTAAAACTTTGATGAAGAGCCGACTTCACGTTCTAACATCTTCTTCTGTTTCTTGAGCTGAGCGTTCTCTGACGTGAGCTGATCGATGATCCAGGAAGCAGGAGGGATATGATGAGAAAGTGACGTTTGTGTCACTTGTCGATCGAGTACTTCAAGTAACTCATCCTTCCTTCTTAGGATGTTATGAATCTCAACGTTTTCTGTGTTGACGATTCGATACTTGTTCCTCCAAGCATTCCTTTCTTGGCATACCTTGTTTAATGCCGCTTGCAGTTTTTCAACATCGGTGGAGAAAAGGTAAATTGGTTCCCTTAGGGGAATAGGTTCTTGATGTTGATATGGCATCCTGAGCTTGAATGCTCTGACGCGTACCCATTGAAGGTAAGGATCCAGGGAGATGCAAAGATGTTTTCCTAACAATCTTCTCCCTTTGCTGTGAACAAGACGCCAGGCTTGGACAATTTCCTTCTTCAGCATGTTGCCATGATCGTCGATGTTCTTGAAGAACATACCCTCCAATTGGATGTTACTTGGTATATTTTTCATGGGATAGCCGTATTGACGACGGGCTAAAGCTGGATTGTAACTGATTCCTCCCTTAGTTCCAATAAGGGGTACGTTGGGGAAACTTCCGCAACTGAAAATGATCTTGGTTTCGTCGTTGTCAGGACTACACCAATCAATGTCTGTATGAGTGAGAGACATGATTTTCTGTGACCAGTAAAGGCCATCCCTCATGTTCTAGAAAGTGCTAGACTTTGGCAGGTGTGAAACGAACCATTCGTATAACAACGGTACGCAGCATGTGATTAATCCTCCTCGCTGCAGGTTTCTTGAATGCACAGAGTGATAAGCATCCGCAAGCAAGGTTGGAACTGGATTTCCAATCAAGAAGATCTTAATTGCGTTGATGTCGACGAAATCGTTAATGTTAGGGAACAAAAACAATCCGTAGATAAGCAAAGCCAAGACTTCCTCAAAAGCGCTCATATCTTGGATGCTGACGAAGTACCGAGCTTGATCAAACAGGAATTTGGAGGGCAATCCTTGAATTCCTCCTCTACTCACCATATGAGTTCTGATGTCGACTACGTTCAAAGGAGTAGTTGCAGCAATGATAATGTCGTCAGGATTCTTTTCCAAACCGGAGTACGGATCTTGCGCGTACACGGGTATTCCAATCAGACGAGAGTACTCCTCTAACGTAGGCATGAGCTGATAATCTGGGAAGGTGAAGCAGTGATACGTTGGATCGTAAAACTGTACCAAGGTGGGAAGGATCCCATCCACCATGTTGGTATTGAGCAAAGGCAGAAGTTTTCCATACTTCTCCTTGAAAGCCTGGGGGTTGACCACCAGTTTTCCGAGCTTTCCCAGTTCCTCGACCTGGGGAATCTTGAAGGTGTATTTCCTAGCTCTCTTTCTCCCATAATCCATGGTATAGATCCTTAAGTCCTTTCTCCGTTTCTCTCTTTCTATGAAGTTCAAAACGTTCGTTATTTAGTTTCCTTGAAAAACGACTCGAAAAAGACTCTTTTTGTTTTTAGTTGTTTATTAATGAATGATGCATGAATGCATGAATGCACACACAAGAGTTTTAAACAAACATGGCGTTGAAGGGTATAGTGGTCATGAAGTCCAAACGCAATCCCCGCCCCAATGTTAAACTAAGGATAAGGATTTTTGTACCTGTAGAACGGGTTCTAGGGGTCTCAGAGTTTTTGCTCAACCTTAAAGATACGTTGATTGGTATCTATAAGAGAGTTTTCTCTGAGTGTAGTATCTGCGTGACAATTACTTCCGTAATCACCGCTCTACGTCCTAAAAAAAAAGGCTTTAAGTGGGGTTAATGTGTTTCTAGGTCCTCCTGGTACAAATCAGTCTCGGAATGCAGTGGCGCAGTTAATCACAACCAGCCAGGCAAATCCCAAGAGTAGACTTGGACACCAAGATTAGAGGGCCTTCACCGGGAAGACATCCTCCATCCTATCTTATGTTGCACTCAAATCCGGGTATAGGATTTCTCACCACAAGGGGGAATCAAGCCCTTTCCCGATACAGAATAAACAAAATAAACAAATATATATGCAACAAACACATGATATGACACAGAGGTTAGGCGGGACCTCTCTTGTTTGAGGGGGAATTTGGCATCCCTAATTCCTCATTGGGGCTGGACCAGCAACAGGTCAACCATTGGTTTGGATGAAAAACCAAGGTTTTTAACACTTATATCCCCAGCAGAGTCGCCATTTTTCTGTGGTGTCGTTTTCTTTTACCTCCCCGTTTCACTTGGGAGGACGGCACGCTAAACCCTTCACGCGAAATTTGGAAGGAGAATGCGCCCGTGGTGGGATGAATTTTATTTCAGTTCTTCCTACGATATCACACGAACTTTCTTATTGTCCTACGAGTAGGAAAGGGAAAAAAAGATCTCAACTAAACCCTAGGAGTTTGCTAAGTGTGGGGATTTCACCTAGACTAGAAATTCTGGAGTCCGGGGGGTCGGTTATACATAGGGAAGTGTTTAAACACCCTACATATCTGTAGTACTCTACAAGAACCTTCTCTGTGTCATTGTGATTGTGTTTGCTGCTAATGATTGGGAAAGTTTCTCCTTTGTGTTAGGAGAAGGAATTGAATTGATTTGAAAAGACAGACAGACAGACAGACTGACTATTTTTGGTATTTTATTAGCTCGCTGAGATTCCTTGTGAACCTCATGCCTACATATCCCTAGTGGAAGTCAGAGCTTAATGTAGTTCGGGGAACTAACTAGGGAAATTAAATGTTTTTTTTTTGGTGCCTTGCTTGAAGCTCAAGGTTGAAGCTTGGGATTAAATCTCTGTTTACAGTAAAGAGACATGAAATCATCTCTACAGAGAGGTATTTGTACTATTCTACCACAAACATTTAAAGGAGTGACAGAATAATTGGATTCATCTCATTCAAGAGGGGGACCTTACTTGTGTGTGCAAGTATGCCAGTCAGATGCCTCTTAAATGAAAGAAAGTTGCTCGTCCAAATTAGGGAAAGTGTACAAGTCTGGGGATGTGCCAGAGCATGTCTTTCAGAGTCCTAAATGGGAGACTTTGATTGAAATTGAAATTGAAATGTTTGTTTGTTTGAATGTGGTAGAGTAGTAAAAATATCTCTCTATAGAGATAAGCTATGTCTATCTACTGTATAAAAGATTTGACTTTAGCTGGCTTGTATGAGGCCCAAGCTTGAGGCTTTTTGATTGATTAATTAATTATTATTGACTCTGGGAGATGACTCCATTGAGGATTAATTACAGGGTATTTTTGTGTTCTGTACAAAGCCCAGAATTGAGGCTGACTCTACTTAGGGAGACTCTATTTGTGTGCCTTGTACAAAGCCCAAGGTTGTGGCTAACTGCTGAGGATAATTGAATTTTTGAGACTATGAATGACTCTATTTTGTGTGCCTTGTACAAAGCCCAAGGTTGTGGCTGACTCTAGCTAGGGTAAATATTATTTTCTGCCTTGTACAAAGCCCAAGGTTGTGGCGGACTCTTAAATAAACTGAGTATGGATGACTTTATAGGGAAAAGATCCTATGTGTTAGGAATCTTTGACACATGAAAGTATGGTTTATCTGCCTTGTACAAAGCCCAAGGTTGTGGCTACTGAGTGATAAAGAACTCACTGGGGAGACTCTATTATCTGCCTTGTACAATGCCCAAGGTTGAGGCTGACTCTTGACAGGGGAGTTTTATTGTTTGGTGCCTTGTATGAAGCCCAAGGTTGAGGCTAACTGTTTTTGTTGGTTTTGACTCTACTGAGGAGATTTTATTTATTAAAAGACTGTTTTTCTTTGGAAGCTAACCCTTTCCAGGGATTTTGACTCAGCTGGTGAATTTGTCTGTTAAAAGACTGACTTTTATCATGTTTTTTGGAGGCTGACCCTTTCCAGGGATTTTGACTCTTTTGGGGAAATTATCTCCTAAGAGAAATGAATCTTTATTTTTTTTGACATGTTTATTAATTGACTTTGGAGGCTAACCCTTTCCAGGGGTTTTGTGAAATGATTTGGGTAGCTCTCCATTAATTATTAAAGGATGAAAGGATTGGCAGAAAGATTATCTAGTGGAGACTTCTTGTTTAAAGCCCAAGATGAAGGCTGACTCAATGTTGAGGATGACCAAACATGGATCCTAGACTCTACTAAGGAAGATTGATGAAGATAAGGGTGACAGAGACTGTCCATGTCTCTCATTCCAAAAGGTGTACTCAATGCAAAATTGAGACAAACTTAGCTTGTTTAAAGTCTGGTTTAAATTGGAAGAAACTCACCAGGGTAGGCTAAAAGGTGACTAAAGACCTGTTCCTATGTTTATAAGAAACCTGATGGGTCCTTGTATACAAGCTCAAGAGGAAGCTGGAAATGCATTTAAGAAGCCTGTGGGTCCTTGTACAAAGCCCAAGAGGAGGCTAATCGAGGGTCCTTGTTATAGCACAAGAGAAAGCTATGTAGTTTTGAACTTATTTTGGCTCTAAGCAAATGGGTAAGAGGTTTCACCGGGAATAATTCCTCTTTGAGTGGATGTGTCCTATTATTTGGATTTCTAAGGTTTTTACCAAGATGTTTCACCGGGAATAATTCATCTTGGGGGTTTGAACTACAGATCTCTAATTAGGAAAGAGCCTTCACCGGGAAGACATTCTCAATCCTAGGTCATATTCCTATAATATATATATAGTTTAACTGTCCTAGGGTTTATACTCAAACGTAGTTCTAAACTAATATATGCACAGTTCTATATTTGACAGTAATTTAAACAAAGACTGTAAATTGAAAACTTGTAAAGCCTAACCTGGATGGAGTGGAGGCCATTGAAGAAGTATGTACAGAGCCTCAACAGTATTTTTGTTGTTTTGTTGATAACAGTTGAATATATATGATAAACAGTTAATGGTTTTTGAAAACAGAAGAAGTGAAGATGGACAAAGGTCACATAGGTATCTGAAGAGTTTCACCGGGAATAATGCCCTTCAAATACCAGAAGAATGTTTTGAAAACAGAAAGAAGATTTTGAAAATACAGTTTTGAAAACAAGCTAAGAAGAGAAGGTTTTTGGGACTTACACTCTATTAGAGGCCCAGTACTTTGCAGTACTGGTGTAAAAACAATTTGAAAAAAATGACTTGGAATGATACAAGGTTTTGTTGTTTGAAAACCTTAATCATTTGATTTTATCAGAGATTGAAAACAGTTTTGAGATTTGACAAAAGTCAACTTAATTAAAGTAAAAATAAAGATTTTTACTTAATTAAGACCTAAACAAATAGGGTTTTATCATAAAAATTATTTATAAAATGATTAGGTTAAATCAAAGTGAATATATATATTTAAAGTATTTAAGAAAACACTTAAAAACATACTATTTTAAACCTAATTAAAATTCAAGAAATACATGATATTTTTATGATTTTTTTGACTATTCACAAAATAGGTATATTAAATAATAGGTGTATGAAAAATGAAGTGAAAATAATTTATTTTGATAGGTTAAATAAATATGTGAAGTTGTGAAGAGAAATGAAAGAAATTAGTGTTAAAAAATAAGTTTTGGCCCTTGGAGGGTTTGAACCCACGCCCTTGAGGTCACCAATCCAAAACAACACCACTGAGCCAACGCGCGCTCAGTGTTAGTGACTTGCCTTCATTTGGTTATGTTTCAAAACAAGTTGTAAATCTTTGAAAAATAAAAGAATCAAAAAGTCTGGGGCGAGGGGGATTCGAACCCCAGACTTTGGGCATGAGGAGACTAAGAGCGCATGTGTGGCCACTAGGGCAAGTTATTCAGTCGTTAATAAAACGCACACCATTCAAAATAAAATAAACTCTCCCCTGAGAATTCAAATTTGCGCGCCACCACCATCTTCATCTTCAACCTCAAGCTCTCCATTTTTAAATTTCTGAACTTACTCGTTTCTCAACCATTTGCAACGATGTAAACACGAAACTTGCTCTAAATTCACTCACGATTCTAAGTATGTAACTAACATGAACTATCATTAACTACATCTAACTAATTTACCAGAAATCGTGAAGAACCCTAAAATTTCAAAATTAAATTAAATGACTATACTGAAAGATAAATGGATGATGATAGAGGGTTTTCAATCCTCTGATGATGCTGAGCAAGATAGAATCGAGCTATTTCACAAAGAGTACTTAAATTAAAGAGAGGGAGTTCAGAAACTTACCTCTGAAAATGGAGATCGTGAGGATGATAGAGAGCAACTGGGCTTGTATGAATGATCCCAAAAGCTTCCTTGTGGCTCAGTGATGCTAACTGAATGCTTGTAATAACCTCAAACCTCCTGAATTGTTCTATGGACCTCCCTCGATTTCAGCTTCAAGTGAACATGGAGGGTGTTGATTCTCGAGTTACAGATGAGCTGCAGCCATCTGGTTAGCTTCACTATGACCTGAGGAGTGTGTCTGGATGATTGGCTTGCCTTGAAACCTTCTGAATCACTCCATGGACCTCCAACTGCAGATGCTCCAAAGTGAGAGCAACAATGGTGTTCCTCCACCTACAGAAGTGATCCAGGTGCTTGGATCACCTCAAATGACCTCCCTTGAGATGTTAGAATGCTCACTTCCCAAAGATAAGCTCTGGTTTGAAGAAATCGATTCTTCTTGCCAAAGAACTTTGAAAAACAATGAACAAGAGAAGAGAAAGAGAAAGCAAGTAATATGGTTGCTTTGGTGTGTTTTTGAATGAGGAATGCATCTGTATTTATAGGCAAATGGATCAGTATAGCTGCAGAGGAGTGAGCTTCCTTAGTGAAGTTGATTTGCTTTTTTAGCCATGAAGGAATTCACAGAATATTCCAAGTGCAATGATGAGCTTTTTGATACCACTCCCTAGCCATCGGTTTTGCTTGATCTTAGGGGACCAAATGGCTGCAGAAATGAGCTCCAATTGGTTGGGAGAAGATTCCTTTGATGAATCATCAATTTGCCATAAATTCAAAAATGCAATCATTACATAATCACATGCCTTTGTTTTTGGGAATCTTCTCTAATCCTTATGCAATGATGGAAATTGATGTATGGTATGGTTTCAGATGCATTAGAGGTCGTGTAGCATCACTTAGTGAAGCAAAATGCACAAAATTGCAAAGTTCCAAATTGTACATGACCTATAATTTTACTTCATGAGGCCAACTTTGAACAAGCATAACTCCTAGCTCAAATTGAATTTGAAGAAGGTTGAACACAATTTGGAAAGCCCTAAACATCTACTTCAAATCATTAGTTTGGAGTTTCTTCAGAATCCTTTGGGAAATTTGTGAAAAATGAGCCTAAAGTTGGAAGAAAACTAGGTTAAAACACTTAGAAAAATTTCTAAGTGTTTATGACCTAAACTTCAAGATTTCCAAAACTTCATAAATGGTTGATCTTTTGAAAAAAGTTCCCTTGTAAGATGTTGTTTTATTTGGCAAGATCTACAACTTTCATGTTGGAAGTTTTTTGAGTTGTGTAGGTGAAATTTTGAGATCTCACCATGCCCTCAAAAACCCTAATTCCCGACTTTTCGCTCTTTGATGAATTTCTTTGAATTTCTTTGGCCAAATGACTTTGACATCCATATATTGATGATATTGATCTTTGAAAGTCATTTTTTGACCAAAAAACCTTAAAAGTCAATGATGATCCTTCACAGTTGACTTTTTCCTGATAAAGTGAATTTTTGGGCTTTTGTGTAGAAACAAGATCTTCTCCCCAAATGGATGATATAAATGGATTATATTGAGGTAGTAGAGACTCTTGAATCATGTCTTGAGTTTTGGATTCATGCCCTGATCAGAAGTCAACTATCTTGGTGAATTAGGTCAAAACCCTAATTTGTCGACCATGTGAAAATAATGACTGTAGACTTTGAATTGAAGTGTGATGTCCAGTAGATCTTGTCATATGAGTTATTTGAAGATGATTGATGTTTTTGAATGGTTCCCTGGGGCTTTTTAGGGTTTCCCAAAAGTGATCCCTGATTTTAGTCCTTGATAGGCTCAAAACCCTAGTCTGGTGACCTGAGTTAACCTGTACTCATATGACTGGATGTCTAATCAGTCATAGATGAGAAAAGTGAAGTTTTTTGAGCCCCATGATTGTATTAGAGACTAATCTTTGTATTGATTGATCCTTTGCCTGAGCTTTCTTGTCTTTGAGCATCCTTGATTAGGTACCAGATGGAGAAATGACTGCTCTGGGTACTTGTCTTGACTTGATGAAAAATCCTGAAGATATGTCATCTCAGGGGGGTCAAAAATTAGGGTATGACACAAAGATGCAATCCAAGTTGTAAAGGATGGCACTACCAGTGGTTGGGGACACATTAATATTCCTACCAACAACAAGAACAGAACAGGAGTTGGATTCTTTCCAACATCATCAAAAGTTATTCCAGGGATTGAGGTAGTTCTCCCAATTCAAGAAACTTTCCACAGTGGAGGTTTTCTTCAACCTGTTCAACAAACCGTCAATACCATCGGTACGGAAGACACCGATGAGAATTTTGAAGTGGAATGTATGTCCTACCTTCTCGAGGCAGGATACATAGCCCTATCAGAGTCTGATTCACCTTGCTGTTATCCAATTAAGGGATTTGAAAGTAAGACTCAACCAAGCAGTGATGAAGTTACTAACAGCTTCACCACCAGAATTCATGGTTCATCAGAAGAAATTCCTCCTATCCCTGAAGAAACTTGGGACACATTAGGAGAACCAAGCGGAAAATTCGACTACATGGTGAAATACTCCGCTCCTGAAAGTTCAAAAATCTCTCTTGAATATATTGTTCCAACTGGATGGAACATTGATTACGAGTACCTCTCTCAGCCAAAAGAGATGTATAACCCTTGCTATTCATCATCAGCATCTGGTGAAGTCATCATTGAGGATTATATCCCCAAGTCACCTTCCGAGGCTACTGATTTAGAGTTCACATACCTAGTCAATGCTATCTTGGGAGAAGAGAAAGATCAAAATACAGAAGAAGACGATCTCGAAAGTGTCTCCGACAACGAGTCTCTCCATTCAGAAGATTGGAAGTTTCCTCAAAAGAAAAACCGACGTACTCCACTTGGAAATGGGTATGCTCACACTGCTCAGTCTACTGAAGTAGAAGAAGATTGTCTAAGTGTTGCAAAGACAGTGGTTGGTAAAACAAGACCTACCACATGCCAACTTAAGCCTAAGGTTCCAGATTACCTAGTGCACAATGGGGTTCATCACTATTGGACAGTTGTTGAAGTTTCAACTGTTGTTCGCACTCCTAAGTAGGAACTTTCACCGTTATTTTGTCCTCTCACCATAGCCCAGGGTGAAGAGATGTTTCATAGGGCTTTGCATTTTACTATTTCTTAGGAAAATGTCCCTCTTTGCTTCGCCCAAAGCAATAGAATTTTGTTTTATAGGGTCTTTGTTGCAAGAAGTGACTGTCGATAAATAAAAATGTCATTTTGTTCCTTTGTTAGTTTTTCCCTTTTCTTTTTTCGGAAATTGGTAATCCTAAAAAATACCCTTAAAAAACATCAAAATATTCCATTAACTGCATACACCGAGTCTTCCCTCGTTGTCTAAATAAAACTTATCACACATATGCAGATTAATCATAAAACACCCCGTTGGAACGTGCGATCGTATGACTTCTCCAAGCTTTGGGTTTCCTGTATTCGAGGCAGAGGAAGAAGAAGACGAAGAAATATCAAAGGAAATTTCACAATTACTTCAATAAAAGGAAGAGGCCATTCAGCCATACAATGAGCCTCTAGAGATCATTAACCTTGGTTCTGATGGAAACAGAAAAGAGGTTAAGATTGGAGCTTCGCTCAGTTCAGAGATCAAAGAGAGTTTGATACAGCTGCTCAGAGAATTCTTAGATGTCTTCGCTTGGTCTTATCAGGATATGCCGGGGTTGGATACCAGTATAGTGGAGCATCACTTACCATTAAAATCAGAGTGCCCTCCGGTCAAGCAAAAATTGAGAAGAACTCATCCAGAGATGGCTATGAAAATCAAAGAGGAAGTTCAAAAGCAAATCAATGCTGGTTTCCTCGTCACTTCAGAATACCCTCAGTGGTTAGCTAACATTGTTCCCGTCCCTAAGAAAGACGGAAAAGTCCGTATGTGCATCGACTACAGAGATTTGAACAAAGCTAGCCCTAAGGATGATTTTCCTTTACCACATATTGACATGTTGGTTGACAGTACAGCAAAATCCAAAGTTTTCTCATTTATGGACGGATTTTCGGGATACAACCAAATCAAGATGGCGCCTGAAGACATGGAGAAAACAACTTTCATTACCCCCTAGGGCACGTTCTGCTATCGCGTTATGCCTTTTGGACTAAAGAACGCAGGGGCAACTTATCAAAGAGCCATGACTACGGTTTTCCACGACATGATGCATAAGTGTTGAAAGTATTTGTGGGTAAATATTTTCTGTAATATATCGTATCCACAGGGATTGGTTAATATCACTGCCGTTCTATTGTTGTTTATTTTGAGTTAAGAAATTTGGTTTGGTTTGTTTTATACTAATAATAATATCAAAAGCAAATAATAAAATAAAAGCAAGTAAAGGACTTTGTGTTAACAATTAAAGAAAGATGTTGAGTCTTTAGGATTCATCAACCTAATCCTATACAATTATCAATTAATTCTCAATAGAACAATCCTTTGAATCATTATCTTCACTTATCCTCAAATAAGATTCCATGTCTGCAAATCAAATTAGATAACTTTTACCGGTATGAGATTCGATCTCTCCAAATCACAATAACGATAATAGTAATTAAGAACGATAATTATGAAAACCCAATTACAATTCCATCTCTGCAAATTGCAATTGAATCAATATAGTAACCTAGGGCAAAAGTTAAATCCTTTCTTTCGATCAAAGATTCAACAATGATGTAAATTAAAAGCAAGGTTTCTTATTGATAATAAATTCAAACAATTGTTCACAGGAATTAATCAATGGTAATGTATATTCATAGGTTAACTACTACCTTAGACTCAACAAGAGGGATTTAGCTCTCCATAGACATGAAGAACATACAAGAATCAATGGAGGAATTCATCTTCATCAATAGAATGTCTTCGATTGGTAAAGAATCCACCTTCAATTGTTGTTCTCAGCTTCAGAATCAGATAGCTCTCCTAATTTCGCTCCCACAAAGTCTCTCACCACTTGGAAAACTACGGCTTTAAAACAGAACTTTTGGGCTTTTAACGCCGAGGCCGCGGCGCGGCAACGGGCTGGCGCGGCGCGCCCCTCAAACAGAAGTATTTTCGCGGCGCGCCTAGGAACTCTCGCGGCGCGCCCTTTGTACTTTCCATCTTTTTCTTCAGCCTTTGAGACTTCCAGCTTTCTTTCCGCCTCATGTTCTTCTTAAGTTCTTATTCAGCTCAAAACCTGCAACAATAACACCCACAAGTGATTCGATTTGCTTTACGCACGAACTAAACTTATTCAGTTCAATTCTTAATAAAAACCTATGGATTCATCACATTTTTACATTGGTTTAGAGAAGAAATCACTTATATTAACACATGAATTTACCATTAATTTACTCCTAACAAACTCTCCCCAACTTAGAGTTTTGTTTGTCCCTAAACAAAATTACTTACCTCCAGCAAAGTTTACCGACAATCAAGCAACAAGTTTTTCAAAAAGTTTTTCTCAAGTGGTTCAATCCAGTAACTAAGTCAAATACTCCTCTTCTACCTGCAAACTCAGAATATACACATGAAACAAACGTTGAAAGCAAATTACCTCCAGAAGTTCAAAACACTACACAATTGTAATTGAATCAGCACTAATCACTCTCATCAAAAAGTATGATGAATAAAAGAGGGGTTAAACACTCATCCAAACAATTAAATCAACAAAGATCCATATCATACGTTCACCAAATTGCTCGCATCAAGTCTTGTGGAATCTGAGAATCAGAAGGTCTTTCTATGGTTGTAATGTGGTTTAGATTCAAAGAAAAGAAGATAATCAAGGGTTGTTCCTAATATAGGGAAGCATCCAATTCATAACTTATTTCTTTTTCTCTAAAACTCTACTTCCTTTACCTGTCCATCTTTTTTCATTCGTAGCTTGGTTTTTCTTTTTCACTTTTTTTCAGCAACCGTTATATTCTAACGTTGTTACTTCTCTTTTTTCTCAAGCTACGACTTCTTTTATCTTTCACCGATTACCATAAGTACTTACTCTTCTTTTGAATGTGACTCTCCCCAACTTGGAGATCAACCTGTATTCAGATTATATGAATGCTCCCCTACTTTCTAAAAAGGTCAAAGAGAAAACACATCACCAGATTTTATGGTTGATGGTCCAAAACAAAACTTTTTATTGAGATCAAACTCACCAGGTATTTCCTTGGTGCATATTATGATACTTACCTTGACCTCAGGCTCAAAGAATGGTTAGCAAAGGATCACACTCTCACAGAAGCAAATAAGTTTTTTCATTGGAATAGGCTAACAGAACTCTCAGATTCAAACAAGTGCCTCAATCACTTTCACAGATTTCCACAAACGATGCAACAAACGGTTTAGCATGATACAAACACGTCAAAATAATTGATGGTCTCCTGCATATAGTAAACAATGGAAAGCTTTCCTCACAATGGTTAAGGCTAAGCCGATCCAACAAACAATGTACCATAAAGAACTTCTGACAGTATTTACTAACACCTTAAGTTTCATTGCACACATTAAGAGTTTGAGTTTGAAATTTCATACCTGCTTTGTTACTTATTGAGAAAGAGAGTGAAACTCAAAAATTTTGAACATTCACTTACTACCACTTTCATACATGTTGCTTCATTGTTGATACTTCGCTTGAGGTTCTCGCTTTGTTACGGGACTACTTACTCTAACTGGGAGTACATAACAGACATAAAAACATAAAATTGAACATAAAAAATGCAAAGAGTAAATCCACCCCCAAACTTAAACTAAACATTGACCTCAATGTTTCGTAACAAGCCCGAGAGGGTTGACTCACAGAGGGTATTACAATATTACTTGCCTCTTCCTAGCTTTCACCAGAAAGGTTCCCTTATTATTTCCTGAAATAAAAATAGACAAAAATAAAACATTAGAAGTGTGGGTTACCTCCCACAAAGTGCTTCGTTTAACGTCGCATGGCTCGACGGTTCATGCTTTCATGGAACTAAAAATTGTGCATGTTGCTCCACTCCCCCGAAGAAATCTTTTAACCGTTTTCCATTAACGGTTCTCCTCTCTTTTGTCAGTGGATTCTCTACCATAATGGCACCGTGGTCGCATATATCTTTTACTATCAGTGGTCCAGACCATTTTGTTGTTGCTTTACCCGAGAGACATCTTAGTTTTGAGTTGCACAGGAGTACCTCTTGTCCAACTTGGAAGTAGCTCGGAGGTTGATTTTTGTCCTCCTTGGTTGTTCCCTCAGTTGTATCGATTTGGAAGATATCACTCTTGTTCTTAAGATGCTTCTTGACCTTGAACAGATTAAATTTTACCTCTTCATCTTGCACCCTTATTTTCATGATCCCTTCATCCAGATCAATCATCATTCGCGCGGTTTTCATGAATGGCCTTCCTAGAATCACAGGTACCTCATGATCTTCTTCCATGTCAACAACCACAAAGTCTACCGGGAAAAAGAATTTGTCTATTTTAATTAGCAGATCCTGAATCACTCCATAGGGTGAAGTGATAGACTTGTCGGCCAATTGTAAAGTCATACTAGTGGGCTTCATCACAATATTCCCTAGCTTCTTGACAATGGATAAAGGGATTAGGTTGATGCTCGACCCCAAATCAATTAACCCATCGCCAGTGAAATTACCTCCAATATTTAATGGTAAGGTTACTCGCCCCGGATCGGATTCCTTTCTTGGAGTAGTTCTTTGGATTATAGCACTACATTGAGCATCAAGCACCACAGTTTCTTCATCTATGCATCCCTTTTTCTTTGTGAGCATTTTCTTCATAAATTTAGCATATTTGGGCATTTGCTCTAGTGCTTCGGCAAATGGTATGTTTATATGGAGTTGCTTGAAGATGCTCATAAACCTGTTATATTGCCTGGCATTGTCTGACTTTGACGGAGCGTGGGGGTATGGTAGATGTTGGCTTGGTATCACAGGATCTACCTTCTTTTTCTTAGAACTTTTTCTTTTCTCTGTCATCCCTCTTTCTTTCTTGGTCTCATCCATTTCTCTTTCAGCATCTTTGCTCATGGTGCTCACTATGATTTCATTCTCCTCATCTTCCGCAGCCTGATTATTATCCTCTTTCTCGGTATCATTGATTTCAACTTCTTTCTCAGCACCTTTCTGACCGGTTCTAGTCGTCACTGCTTTACAATGCTCTTTAGGATTATCTTGAGTGTTGGCGGAGAATGTTGCATTTGACTGAGTAGCTGCAATTTGTTTAGCCAGTTGCCCTACTTGAGTTTCCAGATTTTTAATTGCAGCTTCCTGGTTCTTCTGATTTGTCATTGACATTTGCATGAATTGATTCATGGTCTCTTCCAACTTAGATTGTCCTCCTTGTTGTTGTGGTGGCGGTTGATTGTATGGTTGAAAAGTTTGTTGCTGGTACCCTTGATTGTTGGATCTTTGTTGATACCCTTGGTTGTTATTCCTCGGAGGATAATTCTGTTGATATGGCTGATTTTGGTATTGATTCTGCCTTGGTCCTTGAGTGTTGTTCATGTAGTTTACTTCTTCTTCTAGGACTGGTGGACAGAATCCTGTTTGATGATTGCCCTTGCATAATTCACACTTCGCAACCTGATAAGAATTGGATATCCCGTTCAGCTCCTTAAGTTGTTGTGGTAGTTTGGACATTTGTTGTGTCAAAATTTCCACTTGTGAAGTTAGCAATTTATTCTGAGCAAGTAGAGCATCACTGTTGTTCAGCTCCAACACTCCGGGCTTCTTATCTCTTACCGTTCGATCATGGTTACCTTGACGATCATTTAGAGCCATTCGCTCTATTATCTGAGTAGCTTCCGCAGGTGTTTTGGACATGAGTGAACCACCAGCTGTGGCGTCCAAAAGTGTCTTGTTTGTAGCTGTGAGACCGTTACGGAACATATGGATTTGGTCAACGTCTGAAAAACCGTGTCCTTTGCACTTTCTCAACATAGCTTTATACCTTTCCCATGCTTCATTCAAAGATTCCTTACTACCTTGAGAAAATACTGCTATTGCTGTTTTTGCTTCGAAGAATCGGTTTTGAGAGTAAAACCTTTCCAGAAATTTTTCTTCCAATGTGTTCCAATTTGTCATCACTACCTCGGGTTGATCCAGATACCAATCCTTTGCCTTAGATAGCAAAGAGTGTGGGAATAACCTCTTAAATAATGCTTCCTCATCAGCTTGAGCGACACCCGTAGTACCCGCTAACTCATAGAATCGAGTAAGATGCGTGTACGGGTCTTCATGGTCCAATCCGGCGAAAGGGCTTGCACAAATCAATTGTATGATACCGGTCTTCAGTTCTGTCGGTCGCCCGTTGGCGGCAGTTCTCGCGAACTGAGGATTGAGTCTTGGACTATTAGCACATGGACCATTAGCAGCCATGTTGCCAACAGTAGGTTGTATAAAAACTTCCGGTTCTTCCTCCGTGAATAGTTCGTGAAAGAAGAATCCTTCTTGCGACTCGTCAATGGTTTCAAGTTGTTGTGACGATGTCGCGGTTGCGTTGTCTCTTGCTTTTGCTATGTTCGCTCTTTTTCGTGCTTTGCTATTTAACCTCCTAGCGGTCCTTTCGATCTCGGGATCAAAAAGAAGTTGATCGCTAGAAACTTTGCTGCGCATACACAATCTTCTGCAAAACTAGCAAACACGTGAAACAACCAAATAGAGAAAATAAAAATTAAAACTCAAAATAAGAACTATTGCAATGCATGCAATATTGACACCAATCCCCGGCAACGGCGCCAATTTGTTGAAAGTATTTGTGGGTAAATATTTTCTGTAATATATCGTATCCACAGGGATTGGTTAATATCACTGCCGTTCTATAGTTGTTTATTTTGAGTTAAGAAATTTGGTTTGGTTTGTTTTATACTAATAATAATATCAAAAGCAAATAATAAAATAAAAGCAAGTAAAGGACTTTGTGTTAACAATTAAAGAAAGATGTTGAGTCTTTAGGATTCATCAACCTAATCCTATACAATTATCAATTAATTCTCAATAGAACAATCCTTTGAATCATTATCTTCACTTATCCTCAAATAAGATTCCATGTCTGCAAATCAAATTAGATAACTTTTACCGGTATGAGATTCGATCTCTCCAAATCACAATAACGATAATAGTAATTAAGAACGATAATTATGAAAACCCAATTACAATTCCATCTCTGCAAATTGCAATTGAATCAATATAGTAACCTAGGGCAAAAGTTAAATCCTTTCTTTCGATCAAAGATTCAACAATGATGTAAATTAAAAGCAAGGTTTCTTATTGATAATAAATTCAAACAATTGTTCACAGGAATTAATCAATGGTAATGTATATTCATAGGTTAACTACTACCTTAGACTCAACAAGAGGGATTTAGCTCTCCATAGACATGAAGAACATACAAGAATCAATGGAGGAATTCATCTTCATCAATAGAATGTCTTCGATTGGTAAAGAATCCACCTTCAATTGTTGTTCTCAGCTTCAGAATCAGATAGCTCTCCTAATTTCGCTCCCACAAAGTCTCTCACCACTTGGAAAACTACGGCTTTAAAACAGAACTTTTGGGCTTTTAACGCCGAGGCCGCGGCGCGGCAACGGGCTGGCGCGGCGCGCCCCTCAAACAGAAGTATTTTCGCGGCGCGCCTAGGAACTCTCGCGGCGCGCCCTTTGTACTTTCCATCTTTTTCTTCAGCCTTTGAGACTTCCAGCTTTCTTTCCGCCTCATGTTCTTCTTAAGTTCTTATTCAGCTCAAAACCTGCAACAATAACACCCACAAGTGATTCGATTTGCTTTACGCACGAACTAAACTTATTCAGTTCAATTCTTAATAAAAACCTATGGATTCATCACATTTTTGCATTGGTTTAGAGAAGAAATCACTTATATTAACACATGAATTTACCATTAATTTACTCCTAACAATAAGGAAGTGGAAGTCTATGTGGATGACATGATTGCCAAATCAGAAAATGAGGAAGATCGCTTACGGAAGTTTCAGCTACGCCTGAATCCCAATAAGTGTACCTTTGGTGTCTACTCAGGAAAACTCCTTGGTTTCATCGTCAGCAAACGAGGAATTGAAGTGGATCCAGACAAAGTCAAGGCAATTCAAGAAATGCCTTCACCCAGAACCGAGAAACAAGTTAGAGGATTTCTTGGACGTCTAAATTACATCTCGAGATTCATATATCTCATGACTGCAACTTGTGCTCCAATTTTCAAACTTCTACGGAAAAATCAAAGTTGTGTCTGGACAGAGGATTGTCAGAAAGCGTTCGATAGCATTAAGGAATATCTACTCGAACCACCCATTTTGTCTCCTCAAGGGGAAGGAAGACCTTTGATAATGTACTTAACCGTCTTACAAGATTCCATGGGTTGTGTTCTTGGACAGCAAGACGAAACAAAGAGAAAAGAGCATGCCATCTACTACCTGAGCAAGAAATTCACTGACTGTGAATCCCGCTACTCCATGCTCGAGAAAACCTGTTGTGCTTTGGCCTGGGCTGCCAAGCGTCTCCGCCAGTACATGATTCGACATACTACTTGTTTGATCTCCCATATGGATCCAATCAAGTACATCTTTGAGAAGCCTGCCTTAACTGGGAGAATTGCCCGTTGGCAGATGCTATTATCAGAATATGACATTGAGTATCACGCACAGAAAGTCGTGAAAGGAAGCATCCTAGCTGAGCACCTGGCTCACCATCCACTCAATGGTCATGAACCAACCAGTTTTGACTTTCCAGTCGAGGACGTCATGTACCTCAAGATGAAAGATTACGACGAGCTGCTACCAAACGAAGGACCTGAGATAGGATCCCAGTGGGGCTTGATTTTTGACGGAGATGTCAATGCTTATGGACGAGGAATTGGGGCAATCATTATTACACCTCAGGGTACCCATATCCCATTTACCGCCAGATTAATTTTCAAATGCACGAACAATGAGGCCGAGTATGAAGCTTGCATCATGGATCTCGAAGAAGCCGTGGATCTAAGAATCAAACACTTGGATGTATACGGAGATTCTGCTTTGGTCATCAATCAAATCAAAGGAGAATGGGAAACACGCCAGCCAGGGCTAATCCCTTACAAAGACTACGCAAGAAGATTGTTACCATTCTTCGGCAGGGTAGATTTTCATCACATTCCTCGTGAAGAAAATAACTTGGCTGATGCATTAGCCACACTCTCTTCCATGATTAGGATAAATCATTGGAATGACATTCCTCAGATCGATGTTATGCGCCTGGATAGGCCCGCTCATGTTTTCATAGTAGAAGCGATCATCAACGACAAACCGTGGTAGCACGACATCAAAAACTTTCTTCAAAGGCAAGAGTACCCTCTTGGGGCATCAAAGAAAGATAGAAAAACTTTGAGAAAGTTAGCTAGCAGATTCTTCCTGAATGAAGATGTTTTGTACAAGAGAAATTTCGACATGGTTCTGCTCAGATGCGTTGATAGAAAAGAAGCAGAAATACTCATGAGAGAAATACATGAAGGTTCCTTTGGTACTCACACCAATGGACACACCATGACAAGGAAAATACTGAGAGCAGGATATTATTGGCCGACGATGGAATCAGATTGCTACCAGTATGCAAAGAGGTGTCACAAATGTCAGATCTACGCCGATAGAATTCATGTGCCACCATCTCTTCTCAACATACTCTCTTCCCCGTGGCTTTTCTCCATGTGGGGAATCGACATGATTGGAATGATCGAGCCGAAAACGTCCAACGGATATCGATCCATCTTGGTAGCCATAGACTATTTCACCAAGTGGGTTGAAGCAGCTTCATATGCAAACGTTACAAGACAAGTTGTCGTCAGGTTTATCAAGAATCACATCATCTATCGCTACGGCATTCCTAGCAGGATAATCACTGACAATGGGTCAAATTTGAATAACAAAATGATGAAGGAGCTTTGTGAAGAATTCAAGATTGAACATCACAACTCATCTCCTTACAGACCAAAGATGAATGGAGCTGTAGAAGCAGCTAACAAAAAATCAAGAAAATCATTCAGAAGATGGTCATCACTTACAAAGATTGGCATGAAATGCTCCCGTTTGCTCTTCATGGTTACCGTACATCTGTACGTACTTCGACTGGAGCAACTCCTTTCTCCCTTGTATATGGCATGGAGGCAGTCCTACCCATAGAGGTTGAGATCCCATCAATAAGAGTCTTGATGGAGGCAAAACTAACAGAACCTGAGTGGTGTCAAAGCAAATTCGATGAATTAAACTTAATCGAAGAAAAGCGCATGACAGCTTTATGCCACGGACAGCTATATCAACAAAGAATGAAGAAAGCTTTTGACAAAAAGGTTCGACCTCGCACAATCAAAGAAGGCGACCTTGTACTAAAAAAGATTCAATCTTTTCTCACAGATTCGAGAGGGAAATGGACTCCCAATTATGACGGCCCATACGTGGTCAAGAGAGCTTTCTCAGGAGGAGCCTTAATACTCACGACTATGGATGGAGAAGAATTCACCCGTCCTGTGAACATCGACGCAGTCAAGAAATACTTCGCCTAAATAATTTTAAAAAAAAAACAGCTCGCTAAGTTGAAAACTTGCAAAGAGCAACTTAGGCAAAAAAGAGCGTCTCGGGGAATCGAAAACCCGAAAGGGCGATTCAGGAAAAAATTAGAGACATAAAAAAATATATAATTAATCCGGGTAGACTTAAAACCCGAAAGGGGTAGTTTACGCAAAAGTTAGGGATATATGGCAAGTAACTGTGTTCAGGACAAACTTGATCATTCGAAATCCATAACGGAGTATTCATCATCAGTAGGTCATCTTCTACGAAGCACGCATGCAGCGCAATTCAGAGTGGAAGGGAAAGATAACGGTCGTCACGTTTCATCGTAGCCTTTTTCCAAAAAATTACCAATTTCCAACTTTGTAAATACTCCATGGAATCAAGCATTTGGCTGGTTACCATTCCATAAATAATAATTTGAGCCTTGTTCCTTTTCTTTGCAAATCGAGTCTTATTCAGTTTCTTGAAATGCATTTTAAGTTTAAACAGTCATTTTCTTGAAACAAAATGTTTTCATAAAATAAAATGAATTTACTTACCAAAATAAAGGTGAAATTTCTTTCTAAGGTTTACATACAAGAGGAAGAATGCAAACAGTTGCTCCAAGAACGGTTGAGACTCCGGGAACCAAGATTTCCCCATGAGGTCGCTTTGCGAACATCTCCCAATGACGGATCTTCATTTAAAATCGTTTCACTCACTTCAAAACAGCGGGCAACTGATAACCAGATATCCCCAATGGAGTGCATATCTCAAGAAGAAGGCATCTTCTGATCATCATAAGATTCAAGTCGTATCATCGGATTTCACATCTGCGACAATTCTATTCACATTCACTTTACATTTTATAATTATCATAATATTCATGCATACTTCACATCATAATGGCATAGCCAGCATAGTCTAGTTAGTGCCCAAGTCATTGAGGCATGTACCCGAGTTTCCCCTGCGAATCGTGAAAGAACTTTCTTCTTCATGGTTCATACGCAAGGATCTCCCCAGCAAGTCAACAAATGGCAATCTCCTTTAAAGAGATAGTTTGTGCACTTTTGGAGTTCCCCAGCTGAGACTCTCCCGCAGAGCGACACTCGACAATCTTTTTCAGATAAGATAGTTTGTTTCTCATTTGACTTCCTCACAGAGTCGTTGAATATCCCCAGCGGAGTCAATGGATGACAGTCTTCATCAGGAAAATAACTCTGATTCCCCGGCGAAGTTGACAAGCGACAAGTTTTCTTCCAGGGAGATGCTTCAACAAATCCCCAGCGGAGTCAGTAAATGATAATCTTCTTCAAGAAGATAGTTCAAATTCCTCAGTATAAGTCGAGGAACGACAGTTTTCACCTCAGAAAACGATTTGTTTCCACCCCAGCGGATCGACCAAAGATGGTCCTCCTTCGGAAAACAGTTCATCCACCTTCAAGCAAAGTCATTAGCTCCTCAAAAGGACGAATGATCATATGGCATACATTCAAGAGCTTCGGATTAAAAGAAAGCATGGTGAAGTTTCTTATCAATCGTCAAATGGCATCTCTCAAACAAGCGCGGGTGAGAAGTTTGGTGAGGAAACAAACCTTTGGAAATTTTCTCTTTATCTGAGATATTGTCCAAAATCAACAGAGACCAATTCCGAGATATAGACATCCGGATCGAGGGGAGGTTATCACAACTGAGACCAGTTCCGAGATATAGACATCCGGA
This sequence comes from Vicia villosa, assembly GCF_029867415.1. Classification (NCBI taxonomy): domain Eukaryota; kingdom Viridiplantae; phylum Streptophyta; class Magnoliopsida; order Fabales; family Fabaceae; genus Vicia; species Vicia villosa. Next base: position 21,633,437 of record NC_081184.1, on the reverse strand, counting down.
TCGAGGGGAGGTTATCACAACTGAGACCAGTTTCGAGATATAGACATCTGAATCGAGGGGAGGTTATCATAACTGAGACTAGCATCGAGATATGGACATCCGAAACGAGGGGAGGTTGTTTATCGTCATTATAACTGAGACCATTTCCGAGATAAAGACATCCGGATCGAGGGGAGGTTATCACAACGGAGACCAGCTCCGTGATACAGACATCCGAAACGAGGGGAGGTTGCTTACCTTTTTCTAAGTATCAACGTTTAGTTAAAGAAGATGGATTGTGCATGTTACATTGCCGTCCATTTACCCGAATCCACATAACGTGTTTCTACAGGAGTATGTCTCCCTATCCCATGCAGAGTGCGACGACAGGATCAAGTCACGCACGGGGATTTCGTTATCATTACAACATCTCAGAAACGCCCAAAATTCGGGCATTCTTTGGTATTTAAGTCTCTTTCACGCAGGAGAGATCGAGATATCAATCTCTCTCCCTACGATTGAAAGAAACTTAAATAGGGGCCTCTGTCATACCCTAATTTTGACCCCCCTGAGATGTCATATCTTTTAACTTTTCATCAAAGTTAAAGCAGATACTCAGAGCAGTCACTTATTCATCTGGTACTTAGTCGGGGGTGTTCAGGAACAAAAGAGCTCAGGCAAAGGATCAATCAGTAAAAGGGATGGTTTCTAACACAACCATAAGCACTCAAAAGCTTCATTCTATTCACCTATGATTGATTAGATACCCATCACCTGGATTCAGAATTGCTTACTTCATCAGTCTAGGGTTTTGAGCCCATCAAGGACTAAAATCAGGGATCACATTTGGGAAACCCTAGAAAGCTCAAGGGCATCACTCAAAGGCTTCAATCATCCTCAAATGATCCATATAACATCATCCATTGGGCATCACACCTCAATTTAAGAACCACAGTCATCAATTTCATCTGGTCGACAATTAGGGTTTTTGACCTAATTCACCTAGATAGTTGACTTTTAATCAGGACATGAACCCAAAACTCAAAACATGGTTCAAGAACTTCTATTACCTCAACATAGTCCATTCATATCATTCACTTGAGGAGAAGGACTTGGTTCATCACAAAAGTCCAAAATCCCACTTCATCCGAAAAAGTCAACTGTACAAGATCACCTTTGACTTTTAGGGCTTTTGGTCAAATTATGACTTTTAAGGATCAATATCATTAATATATGATTATTAAAGTCATTTGACCAAAGAAATTCAAGAAAATTCACCAAGGGTCAAAAAGTCGGGAATTAGGGTTTTTAAGGGCATTGTGGGAACTCAAAATTTCACCTACACAACTCAAAAAACTTCCAACATGAAAGTTGTAGGTCTTGCAAAATAAAACAACATCTCACATAGCAACTTTTTTCAAGAAATCAACTATTTAAGAGATTTGGAATTTTGAAGCTTTAGGTCATAAAAACTTAGAAATTTTTCTAAGTGTTTTTAACCTAGTTTTCTTCTAACTTTGGGCTCATTTTTCACAATTTTCCCAAATGATTCTGAAGAAACCCTAAACTAATGATTTGAAGTAGATGTTTAGGGCTTTCCAAATTGTGCTCAACCTTCTCCAAATTCATTTTGAGCTAGGAGTTATGCTTGTTCAAAGTTGGTCTCATGAAGTAAAATTATAGGTCATGCATCATTTTGAAACTTTGCAATTTTGTGCATATAACCTCACTTATGGATGCTACACGACCCATAACACATCTGCAAACATGCCATTCATTCACTTTCACCATAGCATGAAGATTGAAGAAGATTCCCAAAACAAGAACATGTGATTATGTAATGATTACATTTAGGAATTTAGGCAAATTGATGAATCATCAAAGGAATCTTCCCACCAACCAATTAGAGCTCATTCTGCATCAGAAATGTCCCCTAAGATCAGATGGAATCAATGGATAGGGAGTTAGCTCGAAAATGCAATGATCACACTTGGATATTCTTTGAAATTTCTTCATGCTTAAGGTACCAAGTTAACCTCATTAAGCAAGCTCGCTACAGCCAGTTGCTCTGCATCCATTTGCCTATAAATACAAGTGCTTTCCTCAGTATTAGACACACCAAAGAAACTCTATTCCTTGCTTTATCTTTCTCTCCCTCATGCTTATGGTTTTTCAAAGTTCTTTGGCAATAAGAATCGTTTTCTTCAAACCAGAGCTCTTCTTTGGAAAGTAAGCATTCTAACATCTCAAGGAGGTTCATCTGAGGTGATCCAAGCACCTGGATCACTTCTGTAAGTAGAGGAACACCATTGTTGCTCTCGTTTTGGAGCTTATACAGTTGGAGGTCCATGGAGTAATTCAGAAGGTGTCGAGCGAATCTAAGTGTTCAAACACGTTCCTTAGGGTGTGGTGAAGCTATCCAGATGGCTGCGGCTCATCTGTAATTGCAAATTCATCAACCTCCATGTTCACTTGAAGCTCAATTTGAAGGAGTCGAGTTGGACGATTCAGAGGGATTCAAGTCATAATAAGTGTTCAGTTAGCATCACTGAGTCCCCAGGAAGCTTTTAGGATCACTCACACAAGCCCAGGTGTTCCTCATCATCCTCACGACCTCCATTTTCAGAGGTATTTTTTCAAACTCTACCTCACTTATTCAAGTACTCTTTCTCATATATCTCGATACCAGTTTGTTTAGCATCATCAGAGGATTAAAAACCCTCTATCATCATTCATTTATTCATCGTATCCATCATTTAATTTTAAAATTAGGTTTTATGTGTTCTTCGTGTTTTCTGGAAAATTAGATAGTTATAGTTAATATAAATTCATATTAGTTATATATCTGGAATCGCGAGTAAATTTAGAACAAGTTTGCTTTTTACATCTCTGAAAATGGTTAAGATTTGAGAGAGTTGGAAATTCAAAAATGGTGGAGCTTGAGGTTGAAGACGAAGATGGCGAAGCGCGCCATTTTCAAATTCTCAGGGATGAGTTTAAAATATATTTATTGCAAGGTGTATTCTAAACGAATACATCGTTTAGCTCACTTGGTCACATGCGCTTCCACTCTCTCTTGCCATAAGGTCTGGGGTTCGATCCCCCCTTAGACCTTTTGTTTTTATTTTTCATTTTTTAGTGCGCGTGTTTTACATATAACCAAATGGAGTCCCTCTTTAGTCACACTGAGCGTGTAGCTCAGTTGGCTTTGTTTTGTGTGGTAACCATGAGAGCGTGGGTTCAAGCCATGGTGGAGACAAACTTATTTTTTTAAACACTAATTCCTTTTATTTTCTTCACAATTTCACATAATTCATTTACCCATCAAATTAAATCATTTTAACTTCATTTTTTACACACTTGTTGATAAATATATCTATTTTATGAACAATCAAAAAATCACAAAAAATATTATTTATTTCATGTATTTTTATTAGGTTTAAAATGGTGTATTTTTAATACTTCAAATATATGTTTTCCTTCGTTTTTTTAACCTAATTATTGTATAAATAATTTTGTGATAAAACCCTAAGCCATTTAGGTCTTAATTAGGTTTAGATTTCATCTTTACTCTAATAAAGTTGACTTTCTTTGTCAAAATTCAAAACTGTTTTCATACTTCAAAACAAACAGACGATCGAGGTTTTCAAACAACAAAACCTCGCATCTTCTCAACTGTTTCTCATCAACAGTATATCATTTTCTCTGGGCCTCTAATAGAGTGTAAGTCCCAACCCCCTCTTTTATTTTAATCAACTGTTTTCACAATAGTAATCATTTCAAATCATTTTCAACTGTTTTTCATAACCAGTACTATAAAGTACTGGGCCTCTATTAGAGTGTAAGTCCCAGCACCTTTTCCTTTTCTTAGTTTGTTGTCAAAAACTGTATTTACAAAATCTCCTTTCTGTTTTCAAAACATTCTTCTGGTATTTGAAGGGCATTATTCCCGGTGAAACTCTTCAGATACCTATGGACCTTTGTCCATCTTCACTTCTTCTGTTTTCAAAAAAACCCTTAACTGTTTATAATAAATATTCAACTGTTATCAAAAATTGCTGTTGAGGCTTTGTACATACATCTTCAAAGGCCTCCACTCCATCCAAGTTAGGCTTTACAAGCTTTCAATTTACAGTCTTTATTTAAATTACTGTCAAATATAGAACTATATATATATATATATATATATATATATATATATTGTTTAGAACTACGTCTGAGTGTAAACCCTAGGACAGTTAAACTATATATATATATATATATATATATATATATATATTATAGGAATATGGCCTGGAATTGAGAATGTCTTCCCGGTGAAGGCTCTTTCCTAATTAGAAATATTTAGTTAAAACCCTCAAGATGAATTATTCCCGGTGAAACATCTTGAAAAAGCCTTAGAACAAAAACTAGGACACATCCACCCAAAGAGGAATTATTCCCGGTGAAACCTCTTACCCATTTGCTTAGAGCCAAAATAAGTTCAAAACCACATAGCTTTCTCTTGTGCTATAACAAGGACCCTCGATGACCCTCGATTAGCCTCCTCTTGGGCTTTGTACAAGGACCCACAGGCTTCTTAAAAGCATTTCCAGCTTCCTCTTGAGCTTATATACAAGGACCCATCAGGTTTCTTATAAACATAGGAACAGGTCTTTAGTTACCTCTTAGCCTATCCTGGTGAGTTTCTTCCATTCTTTAAACCAGACTTTAAACAAGCTAAGATTGTCTCAATCTCATATTGAGTACACTTTTTGGACTGAGAGACATGGACAGTCTCTGTCACCCTTATCTTCATCAATCTTCCTTAGCAGAGTCTAGGATCCATATTTGCTTATTCTCAGCAAGAGTCAGCCTTAATCTTGGGCTTTAAAACAAGAAGTCTCCACTAGATAATCTTTCTGCCATTTTAATCAAAACCCCTGGAAAGGGTCAGCCTCCAATCATTCCTTCATTTTAATAAAAACCCCTGGAAAGGGTCAGCCTCCAAAATCACTCCTTCAAATCCAAAAATTCATTCTTTCAAAAGATAATTTCACCAGCTGAGTCAAAACCCCTGGAAAGGGTTAGCTTCCAAAAACATAAAGAAAAATCAATCTTTTAATAGATAAATCCTCCAGTAGAGTAAAACTCCCCCAGTAAGTCCTTTATCATTAAGTAGCCACAACCTTGGGCTTTGTACAAGGCAGATAAACCACATTTCCTGTGTCAAAGATTCCTAATCTCAAGGATCTTTTCCCCATAGAGTCATCCATACTCAGTTTCTTTAAGAGTCCGCCACAACCTTGGGCTTTGTACAAGACAGAAAATAATGTTTTCCCTAACCAAAGTAGCCACAACCTTGGGCTTCATACAAGGCACAAACTAATGACTTCCCAGTCAAGAGTCAGCCACAACCTTGGGCTTTGTAAAAGGAACACATAATAGAGTCATCCATAGTCTTAAAAACTCAGTTTCCTCAGCAGTTAGCCACAACCTTGGGCTTCATACAAGGCACAAAAATAGATTCTCCCTAAGTAGAGTCAGCCACAATTCTGGGCTTAGTACAGAACACCAAATAAAATCCATCAAATAAATACTCTCGAACTAGAGTCAGCCTCAATTCTGGGCTTTGTACAGAACACAAAAAACTCCTTAGTTTAAATTCTCCCCAGTAGAGTTATTTTTCATAAAAAACAATAAACCAATCAAAAGCCTCAAGCTTGGGCCTCATTCAAGCCAGCTAAAAAATCAAATCTTTCAAACAATAGATAGACATAGCTCATCTTCATAGGTAGATATTTCTCTTATCTCACCACAAACAAACAATCATTTCAAATAATCATCATTTCAAATCATTTCAAAGGAGAAACTTTCCCAATCATTAGCAGTAAACACAATCACGATGACACAGAGAAGGTTCCCGTAGAGTACTACGGATATGTAGGGTGCTTAAACTCTTCCCTATGTATAACCGACCCCCCGAACTCCAGAATTTCTAGTCTAGGTGAATCCCCACACTTAGCAAACTCCTAGGGTTAATTTGAGATCTTTTCCCCCTCTCCTACTCGTTAGGACAATTAAAAAGTTCGTGTGATATCGTAGGAGGAACTGAAACAAAATTCATCCCGCCACGGGCGCATTCTCCTTCCAAATTTCGCGTGAAGGGTCTAGCGTGCCGTCCTCCCAAGTGAAACGGGGAGGTAAAAAAAACGACACCACAGGTCTAGCGTGCCGTCCTCCCAAGTGAAACGGGGAGGTAAACAAAACGACCTCCACAGAAAAATCGCGACTCTGCTGGGGATCTGTTAAAAACCTTGGTTTTTCATCCAAACCAATGGTTGATCTGTGCTGGTCGAGCCCCTAATGAGGAATTAGGGATGCAAAATTCTCCCTCAAACAAGAGAGGTCCTGCCTAACCTCTGTGTCATTTCATGTGATTGTTGCATATATATTTGTTTATTTTGTTTATTCTGTATCGGGAAAGGGCTTGATTCCCCCTTGTGGTGAGAAATCCTATACCCGGATTTGAGTGCAACATAAGATAGGATGGAGGATGTCTTCTAGGTGAAGGCCCTCTAATCTTGGTTCCCAAATCTACTATTGGGATTTGCCTGGCTGGTGTTGATTAACTGCGCCAACGCATTCCGAGACTGATTTGTACCAGGAGGACCTAGAAACACATTAACCCCACTTAAAGCCTTTTTTAGGACGTAGATCGGTGATTACGAAAGTAATTGTCACGCAGATACTACACTCAGAGAAAACTCTCTTATAGATACCAATCAACGTATCTTTAAGATTGAGCAAAAACTCTGAGACCCCTAGAACCCGTTCTACAGGTACAAAAATCCTTATCCATAGTTTACCTTGGGGCGAGGTTTGCGTTGTGACTTCATGACCACTATACCCTTCTACGCCATGTTTGTTTAAAAACTCTTGTGTGTGCATTCATGCATTCATGCATTCATCATAATAATAAAAACAAAAGAGTCTTTTTTCGAGTCGTTTTTCAAGGAAACTAAATAACGAACGTTTTGAACTTCATAGAAAGAGAGAAACGGAGAAAGGACTTAAGGATCTATACCATGGATTACGGAAGAAAGAGAGCTAGGAAATACACCTTCAAGATTTGATCAAAAAAATAGCAAGTGTACTATTTTTGCCTCTGTAGTAATAATAGGGGAAATTCCCCGAATGTCGATCTCAAGGACTGCGTAGGAAATACAGATTCGTAAAATATGATTCAATTGAACAAAAGATTAATGTTTTGGTTTTGGGGGATTAAATCCTTGCAAACTAAAATAATGAGAAAAATAAATTGATTTTTGTTATCAAATATATGAGATGCTAGGGTGAGTGGTTGATTTGGCATGTAACACTCAGAATTAAGATCTCTTCAACAAGTTCATAACATTCAGTTACCACATCCTTAGAGTGTTTCCTCCTAAGTCCTTAGTGAGGAAACCTTTAGTCTTCCAACCTAAATCCTAAGTCCTTAGGAACCTAAATTGAAACCAAGCTTTTATATAATCAAGATTATGTGGTAATTATAGGGTATCCCTAGTCCTAGGTGATATCTATTATAATCAAATTATGCACAAACCCTAACAACTACAATCCTGTATTGTTAGCCGTAGATTAATCCTTATTTGACCGATAAAGAAAACATTAAGAACATTGCATAATTTAACTGAAAATCATAAACCAATGTATTGACGAAATCACAAATTCATTGTTATTACAAAAACCAAATCAGGACCACCCCCCTAGCATTGGGGGGTTTAGCCTCTCATAATATTCAAGAAAGACATAATAAAGAATGTAGACATTACTCAAAAATAATGGTGACTTTGATCTTCAATGGCGAAAATCCTTGAATCCCTCCGTCTCCAAAACTCCTGATGAAGATATCTTCTCTCCTCTGTGATTTTCTATCGTATGATGCAAAAGTTCCAAAATAATTCTCTCAAACTCAACTAAATAGTCTAGGTACAAATCTCAGCCAAATGAAATGTCTAAAGTGCCCTCAAGGTGGAGATTTAATGAAAAAGCCCTAAAATTGGAAGTTTTCACGCTCTCAGCAGCACTGGCCGTGCTTGGACGCACGGGCGGCCGTGTTGCTCTTTAATTTTTATTTTTTCTCCCAGCCATCCAGACACGGGCCGTGCGTGGAAGCACGGGCGGCCGTGTGTCGTCCCTGGATTTTGTATGGAGAGTGTCATGCATCTGACACGGGCCGTGCTTGGAAGCACGGGCGGCCGTGTTACACCCCAGAACCTTGAATTTTCATCTTTGTCTTGCCTCTCCTTCCTTCATAGTTGCTTTGACACTTAAGATGACTTGTTCAAACCTGAAATTCGTACACAACTAACCAAACGGCATCAAAAGAATCTAAATAACTTAAATTAAAACATAATGCAAAGTAAACATAAAAACAATGAAACATGAAATACTTAAACAAAAGCAATAAAACATTGATCAAAGTGTTACCGAATCGACAAATTTAGACCGAATACATGACAGAAATTAGGTAGAAATGGTGACCGATCAAGATTCCTAAGGTCGAGGAATTGGAAAAGCTCGGAAAACTGGTGGTCAACCCCCAGGCTTTCAACGAGAAGTATGGAAAACTTCTGCCTCTTCTCAATACCAACATTGTGGATGGGATCCTTCCCACATTGGTACAGTTTTACGATCCAACGTATCACTGCTTCACCTTTCCAGATTATCAACTCATGCCTACGTTAGAGGAGTACTCTCGTCTGGTTGGAATACCCGTGTACGCGCAAGATCCGTACTTCGATTTGGAAAATAATCCTGACGACCCTTGCTAAACCCTTGCTTTCTCCAATCTTCTCTTGTATTCTTTTCTCTAATCTGTCAAAAAGTCATTCTCCCCTTGCCCTAAAGTTGTTTTTATATTGTGTCTTCCATTCAGGTTGAAACCAAATACCAAAAATACCCTTAATGATCCCATTTGAGTGAGGAAACATAGAAACAAATATTCAGCACGCGCTCATCAACACGGGCCGTGTTGCTGCACACGGGTGCCCGTGTTGATCTTCTGTTCCTTGGCTCAAAAGACACACTTCCAGGCACTTTCTCACACGGGCCGTGTTGCTGTACACGGGTGCCCGTGTTGATCTTCTGATTCTTCACCAAATCCCATCATTCAGCCTTCCGGAGTCCCTCAAGTCCTGTCATTAGCTCCTCCGATCACACGCATCAACCTATAACAATAACACTACCAATACTATAAATTAGTAAATATGATAATCTTAACTTAAAAAGCAATAAAACAACCGAATGTGTTGCCGAGATGATAAATTTGTGTCGGATGAAAGACAAAACTTAATAGAAATGGTGACCGATCAAGAGGCCTTCGTTAAACAGTATAAGTACAATCTGGACATGGCTCCCGACAGAGATCAACTCCGGGCCATGACTCAAAAGGATAGAGAAAGCTTCAAGGAATACGCTCAGAGATGGCGTGAAGTTGCTGCTCAAATTTGTCCACCACTATAAGAGAAAGAAATGACAAAAATCTATCTCTAGACTTTGAGTCCATTTTACTACGGACGAATGGTTGCAAGTGCACCTAGTGACTTTACAGAGATGGTAAACATGGGTGTACGTTTAGAAGAAGCGGTTCGAGAAGGACGCTTGAATAAAGAATCAGAATCTTCTATTGGTCCAAGGTAGTATGGAAGTTCTTTCCAGAAGAAAAAGGATCAAGATGTCAGAAATGTCTTGCACAAAACCAGAAAGAGGTTTCAACGTCAGGTTGCAACAATAACTCCGGTTGTTAACTCAGCACCAGCTTATCAACCTCAGGTTTCGCAACAACCATTTCAACAAGGGTCGCAGCAACCTCTACAGCAGGTTCGACCTCCAAATTTCAACAACAATCGGGCACAAAGGTATCCTCCTTTTAACCCCGTGCCAATGCCGTATGCGGAATTGTTTCCAACACTACTGGAAAAAGGACTCATTCAAGTAAGGAGTCCTCCAAATCCTACAAACAGTTCTTCACCATGGTTTAAGGCTGACCATTTTTGTCCCTACCATCAGGGGGCACCAGGTCACAACATTGAGAGATGTCTCAATTTCAAGATCGACGTTCAAAGGTTAGTGAAGAGCGGAATGCTATCCTTCAAAGATACTAATCCCAATGTCCAGGCAATTCCTTTGCCACAGCATAAAGAAGCTTCAGTGAATTTAATAGATCAACACCCCAATGTCATTCAAATTTACGACATTCGTCAGATAGGGGAAAATCTCTTCAAAATGCACGCTAGACAAGCTGGGTATGGTCATGTACCACCTCACAACTACTTCACATGTGAAATTTATCCAAAGAATAATCAAGGATGTGCTGTAGTTCAAGCTGCAGTACAAAAACAAATGGACTTAGGATGGATTCAACACATCCGAGTCAAAACTGAGTACGACGCCAACATGGTTCAAGGATGTCCAGGAGAATACAAAATCTACAAAGTTGAAGATCTCGAAGGATCGGTAGTCAGGTTCCATAAGACTTTAAATGGACTTGCCTACTTTGGAACGGATTTCCATCCTTACAATAGATGCAGAATCTGTCGAAGAAATTCACGAGGATGTTTGCGCGTTCGCAACGACATTCAGAAACAAATGGATGAAAATACCATTACAGTTCTTGCCAACAGAGAAGATGAAGAAGTCTTTACCGTATCTCCTCAGATTAATCAAGTTGAACCAATGCAAGTCAAGTATGACAGAAGGAAGACAACAATTGCTCCGTTAGTCATCTACTTACCAAGTCCTGTACCGTATGAGTCCAGCAAGGCTATACCATACAAGTACAATGCTACATTCATTGAAAATGGTAAGGAAATACCATTACCGTCTGTTGTCAACATTGATTACGTTAGTCTAGTCACTAGAAGTGGACGAGTCTTCAGCAGAACAACAGAAAATGTGGACAAAATGAAAGCAGTTCCTTGGGAATACGATTCTGGTACCAATGCTGCCGTGTCAAACATTGTTGGGCCTGGGGGCATGACTCGTAGTGGTCGCATATTCAAAGTCGCACAATCTAATGAAAACTTGGCGCAAGCCAGTAATCAAATTGCTGCAACACCAACTGTAGAAGGCATTCCCAAGGATAAGGGAGCCACTGAAAAGGATGCTGAGGAATTTATGGCTCTGATCAAGAAAATTGATTATAGGGTGGTGGATCAGTTACAACAGACACCGTCTAAAATATCACTCCTCTCACTATTGGTACACTCCAAGAAGCACTGAGATGCCTTGATGAAGATCCTGAATGCTGCCCATGTGACTAAAGACATCACCGTAAATCAGTTCGATGGAATGGTGGCTAATCTCACTGTTGGGGCATGTCTGGGATTTAGTGATCATGAGTTACCTCCACAATGGAGAGAGCACAACAAAGCCTTGCACATCGCTATAAAATGTGGGAAAGCTCATCTATCTAGGGTTCTGATTGATACAGGTTCGTCACTAAACGTGATGCCAAAAGCTACCCTCGATAAAATAGCTTTGGAAGGCCTAGTGGTTAGACCAAGTCGTCTGGTGGTTAAAGCATTCGATGGATCACAAAGTTCAGTGTTCGGAGAAGTAGACCTCCCTGTTGTAGTGGGTCTCACACTTTCTACATCAACTTCCAAGTAATGGATATTGAACCAGCTTATACTTGCTTATTGGGGCGTCCTTGGATTCACGCAGCTGGGGAAGTTACATCTACCCTCCATCAGAAGATAAAATTTGTGGATGGGAACTCTATAGTAACCGTCAATGGGGAGGAGGATATATTTGTTAGCAACTTGGACTCGTACCGATACATCGAAGTTGGAGAAGGGGCATTAGAAACTGCATTCCAAGCACTAGAAATTGCAACTGCTATCACATTACCTGTGGAGAAGATACGAAGGGCGGTAACATCCTGGAGAGAAGAAAGATCGCTTGGGGCTAGGATATCAACCGACAAAGATCACAAGCGCTGTGAAGGAGGAACAACGATTCCCCCCGATCATGCAGACTTTTGTGACAGGCGGATATGAACACGTAGCTATGGTATCTAGCATGGATCCTAAGGAGGGAACGTCCAACTTCATCCGAATGATCAGACCAGGAGAGCAGCACCAGAATTGGACAAGCCTGGAGATACCGGAGATAGTTTCTATTTCGAATTAATTTGCTTTTTTTGTGTGTTTTATTTCCCTTCAATAAAGAAAAAAAAATTTCGCTCATGCCTCGCCCGAAGCATAGAGTTGGTTTGTAAGGGGCCCATTTACGTTCAAAGTTCAAGTTTATTAATAAAATTGTCGTTTGCATTTGGTATTGAAAACTTTGTTCTTTCTTGCATTTACTCTTTTAAAATGACAAATAACTTTCTTGCATAAAAGAAACAAGCACAACCATTATCTGCATACTAAAAGCAAAACATAAAACATGTGCAGATCACTTCCTAACACTACCGATAATAATACTACTGAAACTCAATATAAACTCGAGGCTCTCGCTAATCAGTCTGAGGAAGAGGATGAGGAAGACGATGAACTTCCGGAAGAACTGTCAAGGTTAATGGACAAAGAATCCAAAAACATGCTCCCTCCTCGAGAAGCCATTGAAATCATAAACATGGGTACAGACAAAGAACCCAAGGAAATCAAGATTGGGGCAAGGTTGAATGAGGACGTATGAGCGACACTGGTCAAACTCCTCCACGAATATGCAAAGATATTTTCTTGGTCATACCGTGACATGCCAGGATTGGACACAGATATTGTCGTGCACAAGTTACCGCTCAAAGAAGGTTGTGCACCTGTCAGACAAAAGCGCAAAAGAGTTCGACCTGACATGGATAACAAAATCCGAGAAGAGGTACTCAAACAATTCGACGCAGGGTTTCTGGCCGTGGTTGACTATCCACCATGGATTGCCAACATAGTGCCAGTTCCTAAGAAAGACGGGAAGGTACGCATGTGCGTGGACTACATGGACCTAAACAAAGCAAGTCCAAAGGACGACTTTCCACTACCCCACATAGATATACTGGTGGACAATATGGCACAAGCTTCGGTGTTCTCCTTCATGGACGATTTCTCTGGGTATAATCAAATCAAAATGGCTCCCGAAGACATGGAGAAAACAACCTTCATGACATCTTGGGGCACCTTCTGTTACAAGGTAATGCCCTTTGGATTACGAAATGCAGGGGCAACGTATCAACGAGCCATGGTCACACTATTTCATGACATGATTCACAAGGAGGTCAAAGTATATATGGATGACATGATTGCTAAGTCCTATACTGAAGAGGAACACATTACGCACTTACAAAAGTTATTCGAACGCTTAAAGAAGTTCAAGCTGAGGTTGAACCCAAACAAGTGCACATTTGGTGTAAGGTCAGGAAAGCTGTTGGGATTCATCGTGAGCCAACGAGGCATAGAGGTAGATCCCGATAAAGTCAAAGCTATACAAGAAATGTCGGTTCCTAGGACAAAAAAAGAGGTTCGTGGATTCTTGGTTCGTTTGAACTACATCTCAAGGTTCATCCACATCTCACAGCCACATGTGAGCCTATATTCAAACTACTAAGAAAGGATCAACCAATCGAGTGGAATGACGATTGTCAGGTAGATTTCGAGATTATAAAGAGCTACTTACAAGAACCACTAATACTCGTACCTCCCGTCCCAGGAAGGCCGCTGATCATGTATCTCACCGTCCTCGAAAGGTCTATGGGATGTGTGTTGGGGCAACAAGATGAAATGGGCAGAAAAGAGCACGCTATTTACTACCTCAGCAAGAAATTCACGGATTGCGAATCTCGGTATTCACCATTGGAAAAGACATGTTGCGCCCTAGCATGGGCCTCCAAACGTATACGACAATATATGCTGAACCATTCCACATGGTTAATATCGAGAATGGATCCTTTGAAATACGTGTTCGAAAAACAGGCTCTCACGGGAAGAATTGCCAGGTGGCAAATGTTACTGTCAGAATACGACATACAGTACGTTACTCAAAAGGCGATAAAAGGAAGTGTACTGGAAGAACATCTAGCTCACCAACCCATCGAAGAATATCAGTCTATGAAATTCGACTTTCCTGACGAAGATATCATGTTGGTAAGAGACTACGAAATACTAGGACCGATGGGGCCTCAAATGCGCTGGGACATGGTATAGAGGCAGTCTTGACATCTCTTGACAATCGTCACTTACCTTTCACTGCGAGACTGTGTTTCGACTGCACCAACAATATTGCAGAATACGAAGCATGCATATTGGGGTTAGAAGCTGCAATCGATTTGAGGATCAAACTACTCGAGGTATATGGGGATTCAGCACTAGTGATCCACCAAGTCAATAAAGAATGGGATACTCGAGATGTGAAGCTTATTCCGTATAGAGACCTCATACTGGATTTAATGGCCGAATTCGAGACAATTACTTTCACTCATATCCCAAGGGAGGAGAATCAAATGGCTGATGCGCTAGCAACACTCTCCTCTATGTTTAAAGTGACTTGGCCAAACCACGAACCACAAATAACAGTTAGACACTTTGATGAGCCTACTTATTGTCTCACAATCGAGGAGAAACCTGACAACAAACCATGGTACCATGATATCAAGAAGTACCTGGAAAAACAGGAATACCCAGAGAGCGCCTCTACAATTGACAAAAAGACACTAAAGAGGTTGGCATCCAATTTCTTCCTAAGTGGAAATATCCTATACAAGAGGAATTACGACTCAGTGTTACTAAGGTGTGTAGATAAAAACGAAGCCAAGGAGATTATCAGAGAAGTACACGAAGGGACCTTTGGAACTCATGCAAATGGACACTCAATGGCTAGAAAAATATTACGAGCAGGGTACTACTGGTCAACAATGGAGGCTGACTGTTTCCAATACGCGAGAACATGTCACAAATGTCAAATATATGCTGACAAAGTACACGTACCGCCAAATCCGTTGAACGTACTAAGTTCACCGTGGCCATTTGCAATGTGGGGGATTGACATGATATGGATGATCGAATCGAAAGCCTCCAATGGGCACCGATTCATATTGGTTGCCATAGATTATTTCACCAAATGGGTGGAAGCTGCTTCCTACACCAACGTGACAATACAAGTGGTCACCCGATTCATCAAGCATAACATCATATACTGGTACGGGGTCCCAAATAGGATCATCACCGACAATGGGTCGAATTTAAACAACAACATGATGAGAGAGCTGTGCGAGGAGTTCAAAATCGAACACCATAATTCTTCACCATACAGGCCTAAGATGAATGGTGCTGTCGAAGCTGCAAATAAGAACATCAAAAAGATAATACAAATGATGGTGAAAACATACAAGGATTGGCACAAAATGCTTCCCTTCGCCCTACACGGTTACAGAACCTCGGTGCGCAAATCCATAGGGGCAACGCCTTTCTCTTGGGTTTACGGTATGGAAGCAGTCCTCCCTATCGAGGTAGAGATTCCGTCACTAAGAGTCCTAGCTGACACAAAGTTAGAAGAATCGGAATGGGTAAAAACTCATTTTGATAAGCTTAATCTCGTTGAAGAAAGCGACTGACAGCTTTGTGTCACGGGAAACTCTATCAGAAAAGGATGAAAAAAGGCGTTCGATAAAAAGGTCCACCCTCGAACTTACAAAGAAGGAGACATCGTCCTCAAGAAAATCTTACTACCTCAAATTGACGCCCGCGGAAAGTGGACACCTAATTACGAAGGTCCGTATGTCATAAAAACGGTGTTCTCAAGGGGAGCACTCATCCTCACTACAATGGACGGGGACGAGCTACCACACCCAATCAATTCAGATGCTGTCAAGAAGTATTACGCCTAGCAAAGGCAGGAGCATAGACCATGAGCCGAAGACAAGCCACGAAGGATAAGGAGTCGTGCAATCATCTAATTCTAAGGTCAAAGGATTACTGGGGCCCTCGATAGCAAAAGAGCAACAACAGTATTAATATCACTTCTATTTGTCATTTTCTTCTTCACACTTTTGTACAATTGCCGATTTAAGGCAATATCAATAAAAGCTTTCTTTTTCTTTCATACTACGCTTTCTCGTCATTTCAATACCATGTGCAAAAGATAAATTATTTTCATAAACTTTAGCCTTGGACTCAAAATGAGAAACTTACAAATTAGAAAAACAAAAGCAATGGGAACGAAACCATGACATCTCCGGCAGGAAATATATGCCTCGCACTATAACCATGCTGATCCACTACGATCTCTCTTACCAAGGATGTTACCAGTAGATCATCCCAAAACAATCCAACCCAGGAGTTGCAAACATCTTGAAAGGGTTAAACAAATTCAATGAGTGACAAAGAGATAAAATGTTGAAGTCATCACACATACATATTCATTTACACACCAACATTCATACACGCAACATTTGCATACAAACATTCGTACACGCAACATTCGCACGCAAACATACATACACCTCATTATGCAATCAACAAGATCATAAGCATACGCATTTGCAAAACAATCTTCTATGCAGGTAAACTTGTCCGCACCGGGGCAAATGGATCCCAATGGTCCGGGTGAAGTTGCTAGGGTTATGGCAAGTAATCCTTTTCGGATTAATCACGACTACGTTAGTGAGTAGGTATGACTAACTGCGACGACTTACTAGAACAATAGTAAGTGGGCCATACCATCTATGATAAACTCACTCCAACTACGATAGTAAGCAGGTATGGCTAACTGTGACGACTTACTAGAACAATAGTAAGTGGTTCATACCATCTACGATAAACTCACTCCAACTACGATAGCAAGTAGGTATGGCTAACCGCGACGACTTACTAGAGCTATAGTAAGTGGGTCACACCATCTACGATAAACTTGCTGAAACTACGATAGTGAGCAGGTACGGCCGACCGCGACGACTTACTAGAACTATAGTAAGTGAGCCCTACCATCTACGATGAGCTTACTCAAACTATGATAGGAAGTGGGTATACCAACCGCGACGACTTACTAGGACTATAATGAGTGGGTTACCTACGAACTGCAAACCCTTGCTAGCACCATAGCAGGGTAACTACTTTCTACGCAGCAAACTACGAGTCCTCGCTATGTAAGTCTCAGGCGTTAGCAGGACATTCCTTTTTTCACGATCGGATACAAGGCAAATTCAAGGGGTCTTCCATTATTTAATAACTCTTCGATCTAAAAGACATGAGAAATGCGTATCCTCACGCCATTCAATCAAAGGTAATTAAATAGGGGCAGCTGTCATACCCCAAAATTTGCCTTCCACAGTCCATTCACAATGATTCAAAACTCAAGAGTTTCATCAAGGCATTCTCCTAAGCAAGGATCTCCTAAAACTAGGGTTTGATATCTTCTTGAGGAAATTAACAAAGTAAGGCCTCCAATGAAGTTCCCTATGGTTCATTATGTTTCAAGGAACCTCCATGTTAAAAACCAAGGTTCAATTCCAAAGTTTGCTCATTCAATAGCCCAGATGATCCCTAGTCAATTAGGCTGACCTAAAAGTCAACCATGGTCAAAATAAAGTCAAAGCTCCTGACTCTTGGTCAATACCAAGTATGAGAGATTATATCCATCATTTGATCAAGGATTGATCATGATTCATCAATAAAAACTCAGAAATGAACAAATTCAAAAGGTTCAAATTAGGGTTTTTATAGGAGAAAGTCAACTCAACTTTGACTGGCCATAACTTACACATGGAACATCAGAAATTCCTCACTCAAAGCCTATTTGGAAGTAAATTGGATTCTCTACAACTTTGTCTCTCGCAAGCCAAGGCCAGAAATGCTTCATTTAGAAGATATAGTACAAAATATTATAGGTCCTTTTCAAAAGTCAACCAAAGACAATTTTTTGTCAAAGGGAATTTCATCAAGATAAAATCCCCAAATGAAAAATATGTTCCAAAGTAGCTTATAGAGGACATCTAGAGGTTTCCAAAAAGTCCCAGAACTCCTTCATAGCTTAAAAATTGAGAGAGATATGCCTTGTCAAAGTTGGGCAATTTTGGAGGTAAAATGTGAAATAAAAGAGGTTCAAATTGGAATTTTTTGCAAATGGGCCTATCTTTTATGACTTAATCTTGGTCCACAAGATATCTAAGTTGTTCAAACCATGTGCCATGAAATTATCAATTTTATATGATTTTATTTCATTTAAAAAGTGATTTAAAGTGATATAATTGAAAATAAAATCAAATATTGGATTAAGGGATTCACATTGATCAATTCCAATCAATATTTATTGCAATTTTGCAATATAATTTCGTGATAATATGATTGAAAAAAGATTGGTACAAAATAGGATAAAAATAGAAGGTTTCCATTGAATTTTCAAATCAAATTTCTCAAACTTGGTAAGATTTGATTCAAGAGATATTTGGACTATTGCTTTAGCCTAAATCAGTCCTCTATAAGTAGAGAACATAGGGCACATGAACAAGGGTTGAAAATTCAGGTGAAAGGCGCGTAGGCAAGATCGAGCAAGAAAGTTCATCCAAAATTCCAATTCGGTTTGGGAGAATTAGGCTATTACAAGAAGATTAAAAGGTGGCAAAAGATTCCTAAGATCATTCTGAAGGTGTTTGGATCGTTACTCTGCATCAGCACCCCTAGAACATTCTCCATTTAGCCAAGGTACGTTGCTTTAAAACCATGGTCGATTAGTATAATTCATGCACTCTCATTAACAATTGATTGCATATTTTGGTCGATGATGATGCTCTGGACGTTTCTGGATTGTTTGATTTAGGTTTTGAAGGATAGAAAAACACTTAGAAAGGGGGGGTTTGAATAAGTGTAGTCTAAAAACTTGAACGATAAAAACAATATGCACAGTTATTTTTATCCTGGTTCGTTGTTAACTAAACTACTCCAGTCCACCCCCACGGAGTGATTTACCTCACCTGAGGATTTAATCCACTAATCGCAACAGATTACAATGGTTTTCCACTTAGTCCGCGACTAAGTCTTCTAGAGTATCCTGATCACAACCTGATCACTCCAGGAACAAATGCTTAGACACAAGCTAAGACTTTCTTAGAGTATCCTGACCACCACGTGATCACTCTAATTACAACTGCTTAGACACAAGCTAAGACTTCCTAGAGTATCCTGATCAACACTTGATCACTCTAGTTATTACAAATTAATGTAATCAATTCTAAGAGTATTACAAATGCTTCTGAAAAGCTGTAATCACAACAGTGATATTTCTCTTAACGTTTAAGCTTAATCTCACTAATATATTACAACAGCAATGTAGTGAGCTTTGATGAAGATGAAGTTTCTGAGCTTTGAGTTTGAGCAGCGTTTCAGCAAGTTTTTCAGAATAGTTTCGTTCAGAATTGGTAACCTTGCTTCTCATCAGAACTTCATATTTATAGGCGTTGGAGAAGATGACCGTTGAGCGCATTTAATGCTTTGCGTGTTCCGTACAGCTTTGCATTTAATGTTTCACGCTTTTGTCAACTACCTCGAGCCTTGTTCACGCTGTGTCTACTGACGTTGCCTTTAATAGCTTCCAACGTTCCTTTTGTCAGTCAGCGTAGCCTGCCACCTGTACTTTCTTCTGATCTGATGTTTGAATATAATATTTGAATATCATCAGAGTCAAACAGCTTGGTGCATAGCATCTTCTTGTCTTCTGACCTTGAAGTGCTTCTGAGCGTGATACCATGAGAACTTCAGTGCTTCTGCTTCTGACCTCAAGTTCTTCTGATGCTTTCATAGACCCATGTTCTGATTCTGCCTTGACCATCTTCTGATGTCTTGCCAGACCTTGACCATCTTCTGATGTCTTGCCAGACCATGTTCTGATGTTGCATGCTGAACCTGCTGAGACAAAGCTTCTGAGCGCTGATTTGTGCATACTCTTTATATATTTCCTGAAATGGAAATCGCAATGTATTAGAGTACCACATTATCTCACACAAAATTCATATCCTTGTTATCATCAAAACTAAGAATATTGATCAGAACAAATCTTGTTCTAACAATCTCCCCCTTTTTGATGATGACAAAAACATATATAAATGATATGAATTTGCGATCAGAAAGAGCAGACGGCTAAAGACAAATTACACAGCTATAGCATAAGCATGTGAATATGTCTCCCCCTGAGATTAACAATCTCCCCCTGAGATGAATAATCTCCCCCTGAAATAAATACTCGAAGAACTTTAATAATAAAAGACTTCCCTGATTATTTCGGTAGAGACGATCACATAAGCTTCTTGCTTCTGATAATTCATAGCTTCTGACTTCTGCTTCCATTGGACAACTTCAGAACTTGAATTTCTTTAGATCCCTAGAACACTCACAGCTTCTGATTCCTGCTTCCATTTAGGACAACTTCAGAACTTGAATTTCTTTGATCTCCAGAACATTCATAGCTTCTGATTCCTGCTTCCATTTAGGACAGCTTCAGAACTTGAATTTCTTTAATCTTCAGAACATTCACAGCTTCTGATTCATGCTTCCATTTAGGACAGCTTCAGAACTTGAGTTTTCTGGATCTTTAGAACATTCACAGCTTCTGATTTCTGCTTCCCTCGGATAGCTTCAGAGCTTTGAATTTCTTCTTACATCACCTCATGCTAGATTGTATCTGAACATTGTTGAATGTACCAGAGCATCATCAGAGCATCTCTACATCCTGAAATGTTACAGAACAAAACTAAACGACAAAAGTCAGCATGAATGAGTTAGAACATAAGATGTGTATCAGAACACAAAATATGTATCAGAGCCATATAAGCCATATAGAATATATCAGATCCAATAGACAATGTATCAGAGCAAATAGACAATGATTTGGATCATATTCTATTATCAGAATTTCTGATCATTCTTGCTTCTGATTCTGATTCTGAAGCTTCATAGCACTCAGCTTGCTTCAAGAATCCAAGAGCTATTTCTGATCATTCTTTCTTCTTGCTTCTGATTCTGAAGCATCCTAGCACTCAGCTTACTTCAAGAATCTAAGAGCTTTATTCTCTAAAGAGTTGCTTCATCATCTCATTGCTCATCTCGTTGCTTCTTATGTTGATCTTGAATCTTCGATTCCTGCAACAACACAACTTAAAAACATATGAAGCTTGCAGCTTCTGTTAGTAAATGTGGGGTTCTTTTTTACTCGGTAACTGATAATATTAATCAGATCATTTATCATATATTTTCTCCCCCTTTTTGTCATAACATCAAAAAGCATAAAAGATTCAGATGTAAAGCAGGAGACAAAAGGAAAGAAAAAAAAAGATAACTTTTCATTGATTTCAACAAGAAAGATTACAAAAGAGGAATGCAGGAAAAACAGATGCAACAAGGAAAGAAAACTACAAAGACCAAAGGACTAAGATCCTAGCCTACGCAAAATCCGTGCCAGAACATCATGAATCCCGTCAGTGCTTGTAGCTTGCCTTGCCATGAAGGAGCGAAACTCAGCATTGGCTGCTTCTTGCGCGTCCAAACGAGAAGCTAGCATAGCTTGATTCTGATGAAGAGCTTCCAAGGTCTCCATCAGAGCTGAGGTTTCACCAGAAGAAGAGGCACCAGAATTTCTGCCAAAGGGGACAGCAATCTCAGCAGGGTGATCTTCTGGAAGGTCTTCAGCTTGTGCATCTTCCATCTCCTCATCTGAGTCTGACTCAGAAGTAGCCTTAGCATATTTTGGTTCAGGCAGCTCAGAAGTTCCAACTTCCAACGCTTGAAGAATAGCTGCTAGGTTTGTTGGAGGAGTAGGACCAGCAACTTCAGCAGGATAAACCACTACTGGAAAGACCATGTGAGGTGCTTTTTCAGAAGGGTTCATTCTGAACCAGTTAAACAGCCACTGAAAATCTCCAGTCAGCACAGGAAACCATGGTCTCCACACCACGATGTCTCTGCAGAGATTTTCTCCTCAAGAACTCTTCTGTTCCTGATGAGATGGTGATAGCTGCTTTCACCAACTTCCAACCGAAGACCACGAACACCAGGAGCTTCAGACATGATCCTTCTCTGAGTGTCTGTAGCCCTAACCAGAAAATCCTGACGAAAGGTATCCCAAAGGTTGCTTGTAGCATACTCATCCAGATGGTTAAGGTGAGCAGCAACCAGAATCTCCAACCAGCCATTTACATCATAATGTAAAAGCTCCAGAAATGATTGAGTGGTAGGGGTTGGAGGGTTGACAGTGAACCTGGAGTCAGGAAAAACAACACTGTAGGGGTTAGGTGTTCTGGTGGGAAAAGGGTGTGAGAGAGATGAAGAAATATCTGATGGATGGGTTGAAGGAGAGGAGATATCAGATGGTGAGGAAGAGGTGGTGGAGGTCTGTGAAGAGGGAGGTGATTGAGGGGTACCGTCGAGGGGTTGATACACACGTCTAGAGTAGTTTCCAGACATCATAGCTTCAAACGGGTTCACTTTGAGAGGGTCATAGGTGATCCTTACTCTTTTTGGTTTGGTTTCTTGTTCAGCAGTTGCCTTTCTCTTTTGTTTTCGATCATTATCTTGATTTCCAGAGCTTGACGATGGATTCATGATGAAGTTGCAGATATTGGAAACTGCTAGGGTTTATGATATGAATGCAAAGAGAGAGAACGAAAAAGAAACTGAATGCAAAGTGAGAGAAATATAAGAGGGAAAAGAAACGTTTGAAGAGTATAAAAAGAAAACTGAAAGAGAGTAAATGATGGATAGCATTTAATGTTACGTGACGTGAGGAGAGATTATAATGACAAAAGACGTGATTTGCACAGTTAACTAAGTAGACGTCCCCTCAACTGCACGCACGCTTGTCCAGGAATAGTGAACACGTGTTTACCATCTGGATAGCCAGTTACAGCTGTTTTGCTTTTAAAGAGATTCTGAATCAACTTAGACAATGAAACGTTAGTAATAACTGAATCACAATTTCTAATTGATTTCAATCAGAACTTCTTATAAACAAAAATCCAATTTCATTTCAGAAGATACTCATACATAAGATGTTCTCATCTTCTCATTCTGGGCATAAATCCATACTGATATTCTTCAGAATGAACTTAAACCTATCTTCAGCAAGGGGTTTTGTAAAGATATCAGCCCATTGATGGTCTGTATCCACAAAGTTTAAGGATATAACACCCTTCTGAACATAGTCCCTTATGAAATGATGTTTAATCTCAATATGTTTAGCTTTTGAATGTAAAATAGGATTCTTAGATAAACATATAGCAGAAGTATTATCACAGAAAATAGGAATGTTACTCTCATATATCTGATAATCTTCCAGCTGACTTCTCATCCAGAGCATTTGTGTGCTACAACCAGCAGCAGCAACATATTCTGCTTCTGTTGTTGAGAGGGCAATAGTAGCTTGCTTCTTGCTGTACCATGAGATCAGATGACTTCCAAGAAATTGACAACTTCCAGAAGTGCTCTTTCTTTCTATTCTATCTCCAGCATAGTCAGCATCACAGAATCCTACTAAGTTGTAATCTTTAGATCTTCTGTAAACTAAACCAACATTAGTAGTACCTTTCAGATACCTTAGAATTCTCTTAACCGCTGTTAAATGAGATTCTCTTGGATCTGATTGGAATCGAGCACACAAACAAACACTAAAGAGAATGTCAGGTCTAGAAGCAGTTAGATATAGAAGAGATCCAATCATACCTCTGTACAACTTCTGATCTACCTTCTTACTTACCTCGTCCTTACCCAGTACACATGTTGGATGCATAGGAGTTTTGGCTTCTTTGCTTTCAGAAAGATTAAACTTCTTCAGAAGTTCTTTCACATACTTCGTTTGATGAACATAGGTTCCATCGGAAGTTTGGTTGATTTGAATCCCAAGGAAATACTTGAGTTCTCCCATCATGCTCATTTCAAATTCAGCCTGCATAGACTCAGCAAACTCCTTTCCAAGTGTAGCATTAGATGTTCCAAAGATAATATCATCAACATATATTAGACAAATTAAAATATCCTTTTTAAATGTTTTACAAAAGAGAGTAGTGTCCACTTTTCCTCTAGTGAAACCATTTTCCAGAAGGAAAGAACTTAAACGTTCATACCAAGCTCTGGGAGCTTGTTTCAATCCGTATAATGATTTCTTTAATTTAAAAACATGATTTGGAGACATGGAGTCTTCAAAACCAGGAGGTTGATGGACATAAACTTCTTCATCTATGTAACCATTTAAGAAGGCACTCTTAACATCCATCTGATAAAGAGTGATGTTGTGTTGAGTGGCAAAAGAAATTAATAGACGAATAGATTCTAACCTGGCCACTGGTGCAAAGGTTTCTGTATAATCAATCCCTTCTTGCTGACTATAACCCTGAGCAACCAGTCTGGCTTTGTTTCTTACCACTTCACCTTTCTCACTTACCTTGTTTCTGAAAACCCACTTAGTACCGATGATGTTAAATCCTTTTGGTCTAGGAACCAAGTCCCATACATCATTCCTTGTAAACTGATTTAGTTCTTCTTGCATGGCAATTATCCAGTCTGGATCCTCTAGAGCTTGATCAACAGAAGTTGGCTCGATCAAAGAAACAAGACCTAATTGACATTCTGCATTGTTCTTAAGGAATGCCCTTGTTCTGATGGGATCATCTTTCTTTCCAAGGATCACATCTTCTGAATGAGCTAAAGCAAGTCTAGGTGATCTTCTGATAGTTGGTTCTTCAGAAATCCTAAGATTCTCTAAAGATGCAGCAACTTGATCTTCTGATCCATTGCTTCTGAGACTGCCAGCTTCTGCAGCTTTGCTTCTTGGTTCTTCAACTTCTGATATATCAATATCAAAATCTGCAAAATTCTCAAACTGCTTTGGTTTTTCAAGACCAAGCTTATCATCAAACCTGATATTGATTGATTCTTCAACAATCAATGTTTCAGTATTGTATACTCTGTAGCCTTTAGAGCGTTCAGAATATCCAAGAAGGAAACACTTTTGTGCTTTGGAATCAAACTTACCAAGATGATCTTTAGTATTCAGAATAAAACATACACATCCAAAAGGATGGAAATATGAAATGTTGGGCTTTCTGTTCTTCCACAATTCATAAGGAGTCTTATTTAGAATAGGTCTGATAGAAATTCTATTCTGAATATAACACGCAGTGTTAATTGCTTCTGCCCAGAAATGCTTAGCCATATTGGTTTCATTGATCATGGTTCTGGCCATTTCATGTAGAGTCCTATTCTTTCGCTCTACAACTCCATTTTGCTGTGGAGTTCTAGGACAAGAGAAATCATGGGCAATACCATTTTCTTTGAAGAACACCTCAAAGAATCTGTTCTCAAATTCGCCACCATGATCACTTCTGACCTTTATGATTTTACACTCTTTCTCAGATTGAATCTGAGTGCAGAATTCAAAGAACACTGAATGAGACTCATCCTTGTGTTTCAAGAACTTTACCCATGTCTAGCGGCTATAATCATCAACGATGACTAATCCATATTTCTTCCCTCTGACAGATGCTGTTTTGACTGGGCCAAACAGATCAATGTGCAAGAGTTCTAACGGCCTTGAGGTAGAAACAACATTCTTAGACTTGAATGCAGGTCTGGAGAACTTGCCCTTCTGACATGCTTCACAAAGAGCATCTGATTTGTATTTCAGATTTGGGAGTCCGCTGACCAGATTTAGTTTGTTAATCTGAGAAATCTTTCTCAAACTAGCATGACCTAATCTTCTGTGCCAGACCCATTGCTCTTCAGAAACAGACATAAGACAAGTCACCTTCTGCTTCTCAAGATCATAAAGATCAATCTTATAAATGTTGTTCTTCCTCTTGCCTGTAAATAGGATTGAGCCATCCTTCTGACTTACAGCCTTGCAAGACTTTTGATTGAAGATTATATCATAACCATTGTCACTTAATTGACTTATGGACAATAAGTTATGCGTTAATCCTTCTACAAGAAGTACATTAGTTATGGAAGGAGAGTTACCAAGACTTATGGTTCCAGAGCCAATGATTTTGCCCTTCTGATCTCCTCCAAACTTGACTTCTCCACCTGGTTTAAGCACCAGGTCTTGGAATGTAGACCTTCTTCCCGTCATGTGTCGCGAGCACCCAGAGTCCAGGTACCATGACATTTTGCTTTTTGTCCTCTTTTCCGCCAAGGATATCTGCAATAGGAATAATCTTTTCCTTTGGTACCCACAACTTCTTGGGTCCTTTCTTGTTAGTTCTCCTCAAGTTCTGATTGAACTTGGGTTTAGCAAAATATTTAACAGGAGGAACAGCATGATATTTCTTATTCTGAGTTCCATGATATTTCTTAGGTTGTGTCACATGCTTCTTGGTGTGTGTTATGTGAAAACTTTGTGCATGTGATGTGTGCTTAATATCATGGGAGTGGCCAAATTTAAATTGGTTATACAGAGGCTTGTATGATATTTTCATATCATCCACAGATTCAAGCTTGTATGGGATTTCACCCTCATAACCAACGCCAACTCTTTTGTTCCCAGACACAGCATATATCATAGAAGCTAGCTGACTTCTGCCAATACTTCTAGATAAGAACTTCCTGAAACTTGAATCATATTCTTTCAGAATATGATTCAGACTGGGAGTGGATTTTTCTGAATCAGAAGGAGATCCAACATTATTGGATAATTTTAAAACTTTTTCTTTTAATTCAGAATTTTCCAACTCAAGCTTCTTAGTTTCAAATTCAAATTGCTTTTTCAGCTTTTTGTATTTGATACTAAGATGAGCTTTTAATTCAAGAAGCTCTGTTAGACTGGAAACTAACTCTTCTCTAGATAGTTCAGAAAATACCTCTTCAGAATCTGATTCTGATGTAGATTCTGATCCATCATCTTCTGTCGCCATCAGCGCAAAGTTTGCCTGCTCTCCTTCAGAGTCTGATCCTGATTCTGATTCAGAATCATCCCATGTTGCCATAAGACCTTTCTTCTTATGAAACTTCTTCTTGGGATTCTCCTTCTGAAGTTTTGGACACTCGTTCTTGTAATGTCCAGGCTCATTGCACTCATAGCAGACAGCCTTCTTCTTGTCAGATCTTCTGTCACCAGAAGATTCTCCACGTTCAAATCTCTTTGAACTTCTGAAGCCTCTGAACTTCCTTTGCTTGCTCTTCCAGAGTTGGTTTACCCTTCTAGAGATCATGGACAGTTCATCTTCTTCTTCAGATTCTGATTCTTCAGGATCTTCTTCTCTGGCCTGAAAAGCGTTAATGCATTTTTTAATATTAGATTTTAATGCAATAGACTTACCTTTCTTCTGAGGCTCGTTTGCGTCCAGCTAAATTTCATGGCTTCTCAAGGCACTGATAAGCTCTTCCAAAGAAACTTCATTCAGATTCTTCGCAATCTTGAATGCAGTCACCATTGGGCCCCATCTTCTGGGCAAGCTTCTGATGATCTTCTTTACATGATCAGCCTTGGTGTAGCCTTTATCCAGAACTCTCAATCCAGCAGTCAGAGTTTGAAATCTTGAGAACATCTTCTCAATATCTTCATCATCCTCCATCTTGAAGGCTTCATACTTCTGGATTAGAGCAAGAGCTTTAGTCTCCTTGACTTGAGCATTTCCTTCATGAGTCACTTTCAAGGACTCATATATGTCATGGGCCGTTTTCCTGTTAGATATCTTCTCATACTCAGCATGAGAGATAGCATTCAGCAAAACAGTCCTGCATTTGTGATGATTCTTGAAATCTTTCTTTTGATCATCAGTCATTTCGCTTCTCGTGAGCCTTACACTAGTAGCTTTAACAGGATGTTTGTAACCATCCAACAGAAGATCCCATAGATCAGCATCCAGACCAAGAAAGTAACTTTCCAGTTTATCTTTCCAATATTCAAAGTTTTCACCATCGAATATTGGTGGTCTATTATAACCATTGTTACCATTGTATTGCTCAGCAGAGCCAGATGTAGATGCAGCTGGATTTGTTGGAATTTCACCAGCCATCTTTTACTGAAGCGTTTTTCTCTTCCTGAATCTTTTCTAAACACGGTTAAGTGCTTGCACCTTAGAACCGGCGCTCTGATGCCAATTGAAGGATAGAAAAACACATAGAAAGGGGGGGTTTGAATAAGTGTAGTCTAAAAACTTGAACGATAAAAACAATATGCACAGTTATTTTTATCCTGGTTCGTTGTTAACTAAACTACTCCAGTCCACCCCCACGGAGTGATTTACCTCACCTGAGGATTTAATCCACTAATCGCAACAGATTACAATGGTTTTCCACTTAGTCCGCGACTAAGTCTTCTAAAGTATCCTGATCACAACCTGATCACTCCAGGAACAAATGCTTAGACACAAGCTAATACTTTCTTAGAGTATCCTGACCACCACGTGATCACTCTAATTACAACTGCTTAGACACAAGCTAAGACTTACTAGAGTATCCTGATCAACACTTGATCACTCTAGTTACTTACAAATTAATGTAATCAATTCTAAGAGTATTACAAATGCTTCTGAAAAGCTATAATCACAACAGTGATATTTCTCTTAACGTTTAAGCTTAATCTCACTAATATATTACAACAGCAATGTAGTGAGCTTTGATGAAGATGAAGTTTCTGAGCTTTGAGTTTGAGCAGCGTTTCAACAAGTTTTTTCAGAATAGTTTCGTTCAGAATTGGTAACCTTGCTTCTCATCAGAACTTCATATTTATAGGCGTTGGAGAAGATGACCGTTGAGCGCATTTAATGCTTTGCGTGTTCCGTACAGCTTTGCATTTAATGTTTCACGCTTTTGTCAACTACCTCGAGCCTTGTTCACGCTGTGTCTACTGACGTTGCCTTTAATAGCTTCCAACGTTCCTTTTGTCAGTCAGCATAGCCTGCCACCTGTACTTTCTTCTAATCTGATGTTTGAATATAATATTTGAATATCATCAGAGTCAAACAGCTTGGTGCATAGCATCTTCTTGTCTTCTGACCTTGAAGTGCTTCTGAGCGTGATACCATGAGAACTTCAGTGCTTCTGCTTCTGACCTCAAGTTCTTCTGATGCTTTCATAGACCCATGTTCTGATTCTGCCTTGACCATCTTCTGATGTCTTGCCAGACCTTGACCATCTTCTGATGTCTTGCCAGACCATGTTCTGATGTTGCATGCTGAACCTGCTGAAACAAAGCTTCTGAGCGCTGATTTGTGCATACTCTTTATATATTTCCTGAAATGGAAATTGCAATGTATTAGAGTACCACATTATCTCACACAAAATTCATATCCTTGTTATCATCAAAACTAAGAATATTGATCAGAACAAATCTTGTTCTAACAGGTTTTAGTGTGTAAATCGTATTCGGCCATTGGAGGCCGGATTAGGGTTCTTGATATTGATTTGGGGGTTTTTATTAGGGCTAAAATTAGATTAAAACAAGGTTAGTATTAGATTCGTATGGTTTAAACGAAGAGTTTTGATGTGTCGCGAAAGATTTATGTGGATGTATGTGTTAATCGCTATTTTCCAGGGTGTTTGCTACGAATAGAATCGTAACAGATTTGTAGCTAATTCTACTGGTTTTTTTGCAGGTCTGTTGGGGAAAATGATGAGTTGTCATCATCTGGTTCGTTGGTTTGAATCTGTGCGCGTTTTTTCATTGCATTTTTTTGATTTTATTATAAAATATATTGAATGCGTGTTTTAATCAACTGAGCAACTTGGTTGGGGTGGTTAGTAGGCGCGTGTGTGAGTGGAGGGTCATAGTTTCGAGTCCTCCCTCCAACATTATTTTTATGAAAAGCTGGTTTCTTAATTCAATGCGTGCGCACGTGGGTAGAACATCATGATCCCTCATAATCCAGGCATAGGATTGCCATTAGCTTTAGACCAACACGCCCAGATCTGTTCCCCATGACATAGGCCCTCAAGGCTACCACACTGAATCATCCACGCTCCTTAATGGGCTAGGCCTTTTTATATTAGGACCCCCTAGTTTTGTTATTAAGAAACAGTATACACCCCCCTTGTCAAAAAATAAAAAGAATTAATTCTATTAATGATTGTTAATTGTATTGTTTATATCATTCTCTCCTCGATCCGATTATAGCTATTAGTCGCATTGGCGAGAGATAAAATTAATTGAATAATTTATTTATATTAATCGAACGGACATTTGTTTAATTCTCTTTTTGAATCGACTAAATCTATTAGTCGCATTAGACAAGAGATAAAAATATGAAATAACGAAATTAATCATCGTGTAATAACTGAATGTATTGGTTATGAGAGTTTATGGTAAAAAACATAAAATTTATTAAAATACACTTCATTGGCTGTTCGTGACGATCAAATCTATTGGTCAGAATAACCAGCAATACATTCTCCAATTCGTTAATTATAATGATCAAATCTATTGATCATCGCACCTAACGAAAACATATTAAATCAGGGTTGTACATCCAATCCTAAAACACTTTCAAAAACTACGATTTATCATAACTACGACAAGGCAACTCAAAAAGCCTTCAAACCATATCAGATCAAATTCAAAGGGTGTACAACCTTTATCCCGAACTACGTTGACTCTGATTCTCCCTAAGGAGATATGTAGGCACTTGGTAACAAGATGAGTCCCCCTCCTCCAAACTCTAATCATGTTCAAATAATTAGCCTTTAATTCTATTAACTGTCTGTTACCTTTATTTATTGTTTTAGTCATAAACCTTGACTTTATAATGCAAACCTTAGGAAAGTGTTTAGGATTCCTAACACCTTCCCTCAACCTGAATATAGTATCTTACCCCGATCTCTATAACTTCGTAGGGTTTCCTATTCTCCCTGGTAGAATAGGTGGCGACTCTAAATTTAATTTTTAGGGCAGGTTGCTACAGAAGTTATGAAAGAAAAAGAGGGAAAAGGGTTTATATAGTATGAGTGGTGAAATGTCAAAAACGCCCCTAATTATCTCTTTTTGGATCGTTTTCGAGGAAATGTGACTCAGTGCGAAATTCAGAACTGGGACCAATGTCCACTTGAAGATGACTAAATTTGTAACTCATAGCCGCGAGAATCGTCTCAATCCGATAAGCAGTGACAAAATTCATAGAAATACTATCCAATTTCCATTCCAGAATACTCAATGGTTGCATCAAACCCATCGACTTCTGATGTTCAATCTTTGACTTCTGGCATGTTAAACAAGCATAGACAAACCCTACAACATCTTTCTTCATACCAACCCACCAAAATATTTTCTTCAAATCCTGGTACATCTTTGTTGCATTAGGATGAATACTCAGCTTATATTTATATCCTTCTTCAAGAATACTCTTTTGGATTTATAGAACGTCAGGAACACACACTCTATCTTTGAACTTCATCACGCCATTTTCATCAATTTGAAAATCACCTCTGTTACCTTGATTGATTTGCAATAATCGGTCAACCAAATACGAATCAAAATTTTGAGCTTCTCTAATCTCATATAGAATACTATTCGTTAGTTTCAACATACCCAGCTTCATACTGTTGTAGCAACCTGCCTTAAAATTGAAGGTTTAGAGTCGCCACCTATTCGTAAGGGCGAATAGGAAACCCTGTGCAGTTTAAAGATTCGGGGTAAGTTATTATAATCAGGTTGAGGGAAGGTGTTAGGCACCCTCAACCATTTCCTATGGCTTTGAATCTAAGGTAACAGTTTATGGCTAAAAATTAAGGTTAATAGCTAAAGAAGTGAAAAGGGCGAAAATTGAGATTTTAGGGAGGGGGAAGGGGACTCGCCTTGGTTATCCAAGTGCCTACGTATCTCCTTATGGAGAATCAGAGTCAACGTAGTTCAGGCACAGGGTTGTACGCCTTAGAATTGATTATGGAGGTGTTTGAAGGCTTTTTGAATGGCCTATCGTAGTTTTGAAATGCAAATGTTTGCAAGGTATTTTGAATTACCTTATCGTAGTTTGAACATCGCAATATTGAAGAGATGAAGATCTGTAGTGTCGTGGTTTAGTGTGTTTTGAAGGTTTTGGGCGTACAACCCTGGTTTGATATGTCACCGTTAGATGCGATGATCAATAGATTTGATCATTATAGTTAACGAATAAATGGGCATTGCTGGTTACTCTGATCGATAGATTCGATCGTCGCGGGTAGCAAATTGAATGTATTTTAAATTTGATATTTTTTTTATCTCTTGTCTAATGCGACTAATAGATTTAGTCGGGTCGAGAAGAGAATTAATTAAGGATTAATGTTTCGCCAAATGGGATTGGGCAAACCCTAATATATGTGTCATACCCCAAAATTTGCCCAACATATTTATTCGTATTTCAGTCCATCTGACTTTCAAATGCTCAAAGATCTCCAATTGCTCAAAGCTACCTACCTCCTAAACGAATGCCTTTGAACTAGGGTTTCGATCTTCTCAAAGAGAAATCAACTTCTGATACCTCAAGTGGACTGCATGGCCTCTCATTTGCTCAAAAGGTTCCTCGTGACAAGATTCAAACTCTGATTCATAAGATTGTCTAGACAAAAGCTCAAATAGTCAACAGTCGACTAGTTTGACCTAAAAGTCAACTGTGGTCAAAGTACAGTCAAAATTCCTGATTTTTGGTCAACATCAACATTTTAATGTTAGATTCATCATTTGATCAAGAATTGATCATGATTCATCAAGAAAAGCTCCAAAGTCATCAAAAGGAAAAGTTTCTAAATTAGGGTTTTAAGGAGAAAGTCAACCCAACTTCGACCAGTCATATCTCTCTCATACTTTATCAAAAATTCTCCAACCAAAGCCTATTCTCAAGGAAATTTCATTCTCTACAACTTTGATGTTGGGCCCAAAGCCAAGAAATGTACCATTTGGAAGATATGGACCAAAACATTACATGTCCTTTTGAAAGTCAATAAAAAGTCATCGGTTTGCAAAGAAGTGTACATGAACATGGAAACTTCAATGAAGATGAAACCAAAAGGAGTAATTAGAGGACATCTTGAACTTTCTAAAAAGTCCAAGAACATTAAAAAATGTGGAAAATTGAGCGAGATACAAATTGCAAAACTTGGGCATTTTTGAAGAGGTGCACAAAAGGAAATATTTGTCAAAACCAATTTTTTTCCAAATGGGCCTATAATTTCATGACCCAAACTTGTTCTTGACATTATCCGTGGCCTCTATACTCCTTGCCACACCTCCCTTATTTTTATCTTAATTATTTTTTAATTAAATAAACCAAAATTCAATTTTAATTAAATAAAATACAAAAGTAATTGGCAAGATAATTTGGGCTTGATATTTACATGACTTGAGGTCCAAGATAGCCCACCACAAGCTACCAATTCCGTTCAAGATACATTAAGACAAGAAATATCAAATTTTGGAAAGATGGGATCAAAAATTTCCAATGAAATATTTCTCACATCAATGTAATATATTGGGCCAAGTTTGGTGACCTAATCTGGTCATATATATATTCTACACGTTTAGAAGCAAAAAGGGGCAGGAAACCCTAACCTAAGAGAGCCTCAAGGATACGTACAAGCATTCAAAAAAACACACACCTAGGGCATACGATTTCTGGAGTTGTGACCATTCTCAGATCAAGTTGACCCTCCTATTCATCTCCTAAGGTAACAGAATGAAGGTTTGGATCATTAACCATGCTTAAATGCACATAGAAACTCGTTGTCATGTTTACCATATTTTCATATATTCTTGATTCTTGTACCTCGTGAGTTAGTGTGTTTAAATGAAATCTAATCCCATGTTTAAGCTTATGGTATGATTTAGAACAGATTTGGGTTGGTGGAATGCAACCATAACGCATAGGACGAAGTTTGCCATGGTTAGGGCAAACTTGAAACTCTCATCGGGTTCATAATTGCAGGCAATTTCAGGGCAAATAAATACCACTGTTGAACTCCCAGCACCTAAATTAGGTGATCTGGGCTCTTTTTATTATGGCATGCATCGTATTTCGCAGGATCCCAAGTCAAAGAATCAGCCATGGCGAATGGAAGCGAAATCCACAGGAAAATGTCTAGCTATTTCCGCAGGTATTGTCGCAGGAACCAATAATGAAGATGATGAACAGTAACGGTGACTTGTTGACCCCACGCGTGAGGCCCTAAGTGGCTAGTCAATTTTGCAGCGTCTCTCTCTTCAGGCGATTGGCCGGTCAAATCCCAGGGAGTGCCACGCGTGTTTATTTTTTTGACTTTCTCATCTAATAGTTGTTTTCTTATTTATTTATGTGTGCCCATGTTATTTTCAAAGTGGCTGCGTGGAACAGATGGTAGCGCATGGAGTATTGTCACTCATGTGACCTGGGTTCGATACCCAGTAACTCCTCATGTTTTTTTTATTTTCTTACAAAAGGCATACCCATGGATCCAATGATGCGCACGCTCATGGTACATCTTCATGCCCAGCCATCAGATCTCTCCAGCCATCAGATCCAACGTTCAGGAACGTGATATCCATAGTGCACTGGCAGGATGCAGCAGCAGTGGATCTTAACGTCTCACATTCAGGTTTTTTTATTTTGTTTGGTTTATTTATTTCTTTTCAATGTGTTTTTTTTACTATTATTTTTATTCTTCCTTTTAATAAATATTAATAATAATAATAATTAGGTTTAGTAATTAATTAGGTTAGTTAATTTAATTTAAATTAGGGTTAGTATTTTAAATTAAAATAATAATTTAATTAACTTAATTTTTATATTTATAATATTTAACTTTGATTTTTATTTTTAGACTTGTTAAAATTCGTAATTTTAGGTTTTCTCTAAAGATTTAAGATTTATCACCATGAACACCACAATTTGTTTTTCAAACATTGAATTTCTTCACATCCGCGAATTTCTCTTCTCATCCCATACTCTGTGATTGTCGAATGCCTTCTTTATAAATTTTGTCTTTTTATGCCTTTTTAATCGTGCATTTTTATTTCTGCCTTTTATTTAATTATCTCTCTTATTTAATTTCTTGCCATTTAAATTCTAGAAAAAGTGTATAGGTTTGCAAAAGGTTTTTTTGTAATAGTTAGCTTTTTATTTTCGCGCTCCATTCTTCCTCTATTATGTAACTGCCCCAAAGCCTTGTAATAGTTGTAGGTTTATTTTCTGCCTTTTATTTTCAATTTTCCGCATAATATAACTGTTATATAACTGCGTGGTTAGTAAATTAGGGAGTGATAAGACTAATTAATGGAACGATAGCTCGCCTTAAATCAAGATAAATACTCGAATCTAACTCACGTGATTGCTACACACACCCACCTCTAGGGTAACGCCTCTTGTTGCCTGTTGCCTTTCAATTTAAACAGAATAGCCAAGTCCCTTCGAGCGTAGGGATACCTTAGCACATGCCGCCTACAAATTCAAATCATCATAGTCCCTCCGAATAAAAGATCATAGTCCCTTCGAGTTGCCTACGAATAAAGTGATCTCGTCCCTCGATGTCGCCTCGATAAATGATGATAGCCCCTTCGAATGCTAAGGTATCCTTGTTGTTGCCTAATGACTATTATATCCTTCCCTTAGACTACCTGCCCTCTTCATGGTAGGGACAGTCTTGTGGCGAACGATTATTCTCGATGACCCGCACATCCAATTGAAAGACTTCCTGCCCTCTCATGGTATGGATAGACCCTTTCGTCCGAAAGACTTAAAGAACACGAAAGACAAACTTAGGGTAGGTAGTTCTTAATTGCTTGCTCACAATCAATTCAAAAAAATCAAATGCTTTTCACACCTCCTTTCAAAACTATTCAAAACAAGGCTACGCTTATTTACAAGCTAATGTCCTTAACGAAATCTTTTTACTATTCACACATGACACTTCAAACTTTTCAAACAAACAAGTGAGCTAAGCAATTAAGAGCCCATGGATAACCATGGATGCAAAGGGTGCCTTACACCTTCCCTTTGTATAACTTACCCCCCGAACTCAAAATCTTTCAAAAGGTCTTTCCTGTTCTTTTAGCCTTTCCAATTGGATAAAATAAAAGTCGGTGGCGACTCTTGCTTACCGCAACATTTCAAATAAAGTCAGTTCACCGTATTACAGTATGGATAACCCTTCTAGGGTTTTTGTGATTTAATAACTAAAACTAATTAAATAAATTACATCGATATAATCGAAATAATCGGGAAATGTAATTCTAAACCCTAGTCACTAATCTAACCCTAATTATATTATCAACTTAATTCTAAAAAATCAATTTATATAGAAAATATATTAAGTTTAATATAATTATATAAATAATATATATAAAAAAACAATAAAGGAACCTGGCCCGGATCCTGTGTGATGCATTGAGGAGTGAGCATGGTGTGCCTTCATCTTCACACGCGTTGGATCTGAACATGGCATGATCCTATGGTTTAGATGTGAGGACATATGGTGAGTCAAACCTGGGCATGCACACTGGAACATGCGAAGACTGAAATCACGAATGAAGTAAAAATAAGGGATCCCTATCCAGGGATCGAACTGGTACACTCAAGGGCCGCTAACCAATTACACAGCACTTCCACTAGGCCAATGGTCATTTGCTGGTATTAACATAATCGCAAAACACCATATATTAAACAAAATGGACTTAGGAATTTAAAACGGGAACCTGCGCCCCCCCAGACCTTCTTTGTAACACCCGTATAATTTTAATATTAATTTAATTTGGAATATTGAATTAATAATTAGAATTATTAAGGATTTTGTGAAAATAATGGTTTATGGCATTTGGGCCATGTGAGAAATAGTAAAAGAGGGGGTGTGATATAGGAAGGCCCTTTACTAATTTTATTATTATTTTCATAAAATAATTAGAATTGGGAAGGAAAGAATAGAACATGAAAAGAGACACGTTGGACCACGAAGAACGTAGAAGAGGAACGAAGAGGAAGAGACCAAAGAGCAGGAATTTGGCTAAGGTAAGGGGGACTCTTCCAATTATCATCTCTTATTGTGATTATAGATGAATAGTGTATGAATAGCTGTATTGTTGAGTCAATTCGATTTGTATGTCAGAGTTAGGTTTTGAATTCTAAGAATTGATTTAGATTTTGGGATTTTGATGTATGAATTGATATAGGATGATAGATTAATCTATATGGATGAATCCTGTGTATGAAAATGTAGACTGGTATGAGTAGAATCGAGTGAGAATTGGACTGTTACGAAACTGCAGAATTCTGGGCATTTTCTGGTTTTTCGCGTATGGAACAGTGTCATACGCGTATGGGATGGAGTCATACGCGTATGAGGGACATTCCCCAAGGGCTATACGCATATGATACGCTGCTACCCTGTCCCAAAATACACTGTACTGGCTATTTGCGTATGAGGATGCTCATGCGCGTATGGGAATTTTCCAAAAGGAAATTGATTCCAGTGATACGCGTATGGCAAGGCTGATACGCGTATGAGGTTGTTTTTAGGCCATTTTGACTCTGATGAAATGCGTATGGTACGCGTATGAGGGATGGTGATACGCGTATGGATGCGTATGGACTTGATGATACGCGTATGGCTTCTGTATGTGAAATTTCTATTTTTGTGATTTTTCTGGAACGCTCTATGATGCGTAACTTTCGATTTGTAGGCCTGTTTTGTATGATGTTTGAGACTGTGTAAACCTTGTAATGTGATTTTGTGGTTTACTGATGATTGACTATATTGAATGATGTTAATGTATATATGAACATGCTTAATAATGATGATGATGATGAAATGAGTATAGATGATGCTACTCATAGAACGGGGATGATGAAAGTATGTTATATATATGTTTGCATGCATTCATAAGCATTGATGAGGGCTGAATCCTGGATGATGAGAGGATTTAGTGAATGGCAGAATTCCCATTGTGTGGAATTTGTGCTGGCAGGGCCGTATCTGGATGATGATAGATCAGTCGGTGGGTGATTCCCATTGATGATGTTGGTACCACATGCATAGAGTCAGTTGCATTCATTTGCATGGGTTTGATAACATGACTATATGTATACTCTTGTATTATTTTGATGGTATGTGTGTGTATGTTGATGGACGATCTGGATATAGATGAGTTGGGTGAATAATATAACTGTTGATGTACTGTTATTTATAATACAATAATATTTTTTAATTGCAAATGAGACTCACCCTTACACTATATTTTTCAAATTGAGGATAGCGGCTTCGACTCGGTGAGGATTAGCTCATGAGTCAATGTGTCGGTTAGCGTCGGGTCATGCTTTAACAGGTGTAACACTGGGGAACGCTGTTTTTAGTTTATGACATTAACTCTGTTTGTTTATCTTATGTGAGGATTAAAGCATTGATGATGTAATGCTAGTTTGATGACTTATTCCGCTGTGTAAACATGAGATAGTTTATTTATGAGTTATGTTAGTATGTTTCTTCAGTGAATGCATGACTATGACTGAGGTTGTTTATTTTTATATTGAATTGTGACGCCCTTGTGCATGTTACTCTGATTTAATTTGATTAATTGCCGCGGGGTTTAGAAGGGTGTTACAATAGTGGTATCAAAGAGATCGAGAGAATTTTCAGAGTTATCGATTGTGCTGAGAATCTCAAGGTGAGGTATGGCACACACATGTTGTCTGAAGAGGCTGATGACTGGTGGATGTCGACTAGAGCTGAACTAGATGCAGATGGGGTAGATATCACTTGGGCTATATTCAAGAGGGAATTTCTGAGAAGGTATTTCCGTAAAGATGTTAGGGGCAGAAAGGAAATTGAATTTCTGGAGCTGGTCCAAGGTAACATGACGGTACCAGAGTATGCGGCAAAGTTTGTGGAGCTGGCAAAGTATTATGTACACTACAACAATGATGAAGCCAGTGAGTTCTCAAAATGTGTCAAGTTTGAGAATGGTCATCGTAATGAGATCAAGCAGGGTATCAGATACTAGAGGATTCAGAGGTTTGTTGACTTAGTGGATTGTAGCAGGATTTTTGAAGAAGATAACATCAAGCTGAAGTCATCTCGCTCCCGCGAGTTAGTTGACAGAAAGGGAAAGAAACATATGGACAGAGGTAAGCCATATGGTAGAGGTAAACCTGCTGATTGGAAGAAACCCAGTGGGGGAGATTACAGTGCTCGTATCAGATGTTATAATTGTGGTGAGGTGGGACATCGTCGAAACGAGTGTAAGAATGATCAGAAGAAATGTTACAAGTGTGACCAGGTGGGTCATATTGCTGCTGATTGTAAGAGGAAGAGTGTGACTTTTTACAACTATGGTGAAGAGGGTCACATCAGTCCGAATTGTACCAAGCCAAAGAAGAACCAATCGGGAGGAAAGGTTTTTGCTTTAACCGGGTCAGAGACTACTCCAGAAGACAGACTGATTAAAGGTACGTGTTTCATTCATGTCACACCTTTAGTTGCGATTATTGATACTGGAGCAACACATTCTTTTATTTCTTTGGATTGTGCTGAGAGGTTGAATCTAGAGATATCTGGTATAAATGGAAGTATGGTTATTGACACTCCTGCGTCGGGCTCAATAACTACTTCGTCTGCATGCTTGAATTGTCCGGTTGACAGTTTTGGCAAAGAATTCAGGATGGACTTAGTGTGCCTTCCGTTGAAACAACTTGATGTAATCCTGGGAATGAACTGGTTGAAATTCAACCGTGTTCATATCAACTGTTTTGCGAAGACGGTAATTTTTCCTGAAGAGGTTAGTTCTGATGATCTGGAAATGACAGCTAGGCAGGTGAATGAAGCTATCGGAGATGGTGCAACGGTGTTTAAGTTGTTCGCATTATTGAACGTGAAGGAGAAAGTGGAGAGCAGCGCATTACCTGTGGTATGTGAGTTTCCAGAAGTTTTTTCAGAAGAAGTGAATGAATTACCACCGGAGGGAGAAGTAGAATTTTCTATTGATTTGATTCCGGAACTAGTCCAGTATCGATGACATCGTATCGTATGTCGCCGTCTGAGTTGGCTGAACTGAAGAAGAAGTTAGAAGAATTGCTTGAGAAGAAATTCATTTGTCATAGTGTTTCTCTGTGGGGTGCGCCTGTGTTGCTAGTGAAGAAGAAAGAGGGTTCAATGAGACTGTGTGTAGATTACAGACAATTGAACAAAGTTACTATCAAGAATCGGTATCCATTGCCGAGGATTGACGATTTGATGGATCAACTGGTTGGAGCATGTGTATTTAGTAAGATTGACCTGAGGTCTGGGTATCATCAGATACGTGTGAAAGATGACGATATTCAGAAGACTGCTTTTAGAACAAGGTATGGACATTACGAGTATTCTGTAATGCCGTTTGGAGTTACTAATGCACCTGGTGTTTTTATGGAGTATATGAACAGGATATTTCATCCTTATCTCGATAAGTTCGTGGTAGTGTTTATAGATGATATCCTGATATATTTTAAGGATGAGGAGGAACATGCGGAACATCTCAAAACTGTGCTAGAGCTGTTGAAAGAGAAGCAACTTTTTGCCAAACTGTCGAAGTGTGAATTCTGGTTAGAGGAAGTCAGTTTTCTCGGACACGTGATTTATAAGAATGGTATTGCTGTTGATCCTACAAAGATAGAAGCTGTATCTCAGTGGGAAGCTCCGAAGTCAGTGTCAGAGATTCGTAGTTTTCTTGGTCTTGCAGGTTACTACAGAAAGTTCATTGAAGGAATTTCAAAGTTAGAATTGCCGTTAACTAAACTAACCAGGAAGGGACAAGCTTTTATTTGGGATGCAAAGTGTGAAGAAGGATTCCAAGAGCTGAAGAGGAGGTTGACTAGTACTCCTATCTTGATTTTGCCAGATCCGACGGAATCATTTGTGGTTTATTGTGATGCATCATTGATGGGTTTAGGTGGTGTATTGATGCAGAATCAACAAGTAGTCGCTTATGCGTCGAGACAACTCAAAGTACATGAAAGGAATTATCCGACTCATGATTTAGAGTTGGCAGTTGTGGTTTTTGTTTTGAAGTTGTGGCGACACTATTTGTATGGTTCGATATTTGAGGTGTTCAGTGATCATAAGAGTCTGAAGTAACTCTTTGATCAGAAAGAGCTGAATATGAGGCAGAGGAGGTGGTTAGAATTTCTGAAAGATTATGATTTTAGTTTGAATTACCATCCGGGTAAGGCAAACGTGGTTGATGATGCATTGAGTAGGAAGACCTTGCATATGTCTATGCTAATGGTGAAGGAAATGGATTTGATTGAACAATTCAGAGACTTGAGTTTGGTGTGTGAAGGTACTCCTACTAGTGTTAAACTGGGTATGTTAAAGCTGACTAGTGGTATTCTGGAAGAGATCAGAGAAGGTCAGAAAGCTGATGTTGAATTGATTGATAAATTGACTTTGATTAATCAAGGCAAGAATGGTGAATTCATAGTTGACGAGAATGGTATACTGAGGTTTGGTGACCGAGTTTGTGTTCCTGATATTGATGAACTCTGAAAGCGTATTTTGGAAGAAGGACACCGTAGTGGATTGAGTATTCATCCTGGTGCTACCAAGATGTATCATGATTTGAAAAAGTTGTTTTGGTGGCCTGGAATGAAGAAAGAAATTGCTGAGTTTGTGTATTCTTATTTGACGTGTCAGAAGTCAAAGATTGAGCATCAGAAGCCATCTGGGTTTATGCAACCGATGGTTATTCCTGAGTGGAAGTGGGATAGCATATCAATGAACTGTCAGAAATTGTGAAGCTATCTGGGTCGTGGTGGACAGGTTGACGAAGTCTGTGCATTTTATACTAGTGAGAATGGATTATCCGATGGAAAAGCTGGCTCAATTGTATATTGAGAAGATAGTTAGTCTACATGGTATTCCTTCAAGTATCGTGTCAAACAGAGATCCGAGGTTTACGTCTAAGTTTTGGGAAGGTGTGCAGAAAGCTTTGGGTACAAAGCTGAGATTGAGTTCTGCTTATCATCCGCAGACCGATGGACAGACTGAGAGGACGATTCATTCGTTAGAGGATTTGTTGAGAGCTTGTGTGCTAGAAAAAGGAGGTGCTTGGGATATTTATCTTCCTTTGATTGAGTTTACCTACAACAATAGTTTCCATTCGAGTATCGGTATGGCTCCGTTTGAAGCTTTGTATGGTAGGAGGTGTAGGACGCCGTTGTGTTGGTACGAATCTGGTGAGAGTGCTGTGATTGGTCCGGAAATTGTACAACAGACTACAGAGAAGATTAAGATGATTCAAGAGAAGATAAAAGCTTCTCAGAGTCGTCAGAAGAGCTATCATGACAAGAGGAGGAAGACACTTGAGTTTCAAGAGGGAGATCATGTGTTTATGAGAGTTACTCCTATGACAGGAATTGGTCGGGCATTGAAGTCGAAGAAGTTGACTCCGCGTTTTATTGGACCATTCCAAATTTCTGAAAGAGTGGGAGAAGTGGCATATCGTGTTGCTTTACCGCCGATGCTTGCAAACTTGCATGATGTGTTTCATGTGTCTCAGTTGAGGAAATACATTTCGGATCCGTCCCATGTGATCAAAGTAGATGATGTACAGGTGAAAGACAACTTAACAGTTGAGACTTTACCTGTGAGGATTGAAGATCAAAGGCTGAAGCAATTGCGTGGCAAGGAAATAGCTTTAGTCAGAGTAGCTTGGGGAGGACCAGCTGAAGGAAATGTTACCTGGGAGCTAGAGAGCCAGATGAAGGATTCTTATCCAGAGCTCTTTACCTAAGGTATGTTTTCGAGGACGAAAACTCTTTTAGTGGGGGAGAGTTGTAACACCCGTATAATTTTAATATTAATTTAATTTGGACTATTGAATTAATACTTAGAATTATTAAGGATTTTGTGAAAATAATGGTTTATGGCATTTGGGCCATGTGAGAAATAGTAAAAGAGGGGGTGTGATATAGGAAGGCCCTTTACTAATTTTATTATTATTTTCATAAAATAATTAGAATTGGGAAGGAAAGAATAGAACGTGAACAGAGAGAAGTTGGAACACGAAGAACATAGAAGAGGAACAAAGAGGAAGAGACCAAAGAGCAGGAATTTTATTGTGATTATAGATAAATAGTGTATGAATAGCTGTATTGTTGAGTCAATTCGATTTGTATGTCAGAGTTAGGTTTTGAATACTAAGAATTGATTTAGATTTTGGGATTTTGATGTATGAATTGATATAGGATGATAGATTAATCTATATGGATGAATCCTGTGTATGAAAACGTGAATTATGGCTGTTTTAGACTCAAAATCGTAGACTGGTATGAGTAGAATCGAGTGAGAATTGGACTGTTACGAAACTACAGAATTCTGGGCATTTTCTGGTTTTTTTGCGTATGGAACAGTGTCATACGCGTATGGGATGGAGTCATATGCGTATGAGGGACATTCCCCAAGGGCTATACGCATATGATATGCTGCTTCCCTGTCCCAAAATACACTGTACTGGCTATTTGCGTATGAGGAGCGTATGAGGATGCTCATACGCGTATGGGAATTTTCCAAGAGGAAATTGATTCTGGTGATACGCGTATGGCAAGGCTGATACGCGTATGAGGTTGTTTTTAGGCCATTTTGACTCTGATGAAATGCGTATGGTACGCGTATGAGGGATGGTGATACGCGTATGGACTTGATGATACGCGTATGGCTTCTGTATGTGAAATTTCTGTTTTTGTGATTTTTTTGGAAAGTTCTATGATGCGTAACTTTCAATCTGTTGGCCTGTTTTGTATGATGTTTGAGACTGTGTAAACGTTGTAATGTGATTTTGTGGTTTACTGATGATTGACTATATTGAATGATGTTAATGTATATATGAACATGCTTAATAATGATGATGATGATGAAATGAGTATAGATGATGCTACTCATAGAACGGAGATGATGAAAGTATGTTATATATATGTTTGCATGCATTCATAAGCATTGATGAGGGTTGAATCCTGGATGATGAGAGGATTCAGTGAATGGCAGAATTCCCATTGTGTGGAATTTGTGCTGGCAGGGCCGTATCTGGATGATGATAGATCGGTCGGTGGGTGATTCCCATTGATGATGTTGGTACCACATGCATAGAGTCAGTTGCATTCATTTGCATGGATTTGATAACATGACTATATGTATACTCTTGTATTGTTTTGATGGTATGTGTGTGTTTGATGGACGATCTGGATATAGATGAGTTGGGTGAATAATATAACTGTTGATGTACTATTATTTATAATGCAATAATATTTTTTAATTGCAAATGAGACTCACCCTTACACTATATTTTTCAAATTGAGGATAGCGGCTTCGACTCGGTGAGGATTAGCTCATGAGTCAATGTGTCGGTTAGCGTCGGGTCATGCTTTAACAGGTGTAACACTGGGGAACGCTGTTTTTAGTTTATGACATTAACTCTGTTTGTTTATCTTATGTGAGGATTAAAGCATTGATGATGTAATGCTAGTTTGATGACTTATTCCGCTATGTAAACCTGAGATAGTTTATTTATGAGTTATGTTAGTATGTTTCTTCAGTGAATGCATGACTATGACTGAGGTTGTTTATTTTTATATTGAATTGTGACGACCTTGTGCATGTTACTCTGATTTAATTTGATTAATTGCCGCGGGGTTTAGAAGGGTGTTACATTCTTCTTCGTGAAATTTTGGAAAAATGATACCCTTTGGCCACGTTTTTGCCATGTAGCCATAGACCCTGCACATTCGAATCCAACAAACAAAAACGCATGAATGAATTTCAGAAGC
Source organism: Vicia villosa (assembly GCF_029867415.1). Lineage (NCBI taxonomy): Eukaryota > Viridiplantae > Streptophyta > Magnoliopsida > Fabales > Fabaceae > Vicia > Vicia villosa. The sequence goes on along the minus strand of NC_081184.1, from coordinate 21,588,781 downwards.
ATAAATCGATTGAGAATTACTCCCTGAATCTATTGGCGTCGTCCGTTTCGGCCAATTTCGCTTGAAATTCGAAGCCCCAAAACGAAGCTCCAATGACCTAACAATGGTGGACTCTTATATATGCAACCAAACTCCAATAAACTTATATCAATAGCTTCAGAACATCATTATGAACTCATATATACCAGCAAATCGTATTAACTAATGATACATTCATGAAATCGAACGTAAACAAAATCGTTGCAAACCGTGGGCACCAGAGGCATGATTCTGTGCGCATAAATCTGAGGTGATGATCTGGTTCGCTTTGGGACACTCCCAGGATCACGTTAGGATCCTTTAAACTCCGTGAATTGCCTCCAATCTTCAATTCGAATTTGAACTTTTCTTGGGATTTTTGCACTCGGTTTTCTTGGTTCTTGTAGGCCGAAAATCCCCCCCTTTCTGCAGTTGTTTGTTAGTTTATATATATGATTGAATTAGGTCAAAGAAAACTCAATCAATATCTTTTTTCAATTGAAGATTCAAGATTTGATTTCCATGGCATCTAAACTTGCTCTTTTTGGTCTTTCTATTTTCCACCCTTGTTTCCACGTTTTTTTTGTATTCCTTGGGCCTGAGGATAGTTTCTTTTCTTTTTATTTATTTATTTATTTCATAATAATAATTTTTGTTTTTGTATTTTACCTATTATTTTAAATAAGTGAGAGAAATCAAATGATTATAATAATGATAAATAGCAAAAATTTAAACTAATAATAATGGTACTCCTATTAAAAATAATAATAGTTAATACTAATAATATTTTAATAATAATTAATAAATGATAATTATCAATAATAATAATAAACCAACTAATATTAATAAACCTTATAATTAATTTTAATGACCCTAATAAAACTAATAATTCTAACTATCTAACTTAATGACCATAATATCAAAATATTAATAATAATTGATAATAGATAATTAATCCTTAGTTAGTAACAATAGTATTATTTAATGAAATGAAAAAATGATAAAATAAATAAATGAGGAGAATAAAAATAAAACAAATGGCCCAATATCAAATTAGATCTTAAGTATTTACTATTCATACCTCCATTTTGTTTTAATCAATTTAAAAGGGCATTTTATAAGAGATCGAGCTTAATAATAGGTATACTAAACCCTATGGCTCCTAATTTTTAACGCCTTTAATAAATTGAAAGATGTAAAGTATAACGGGTAAATTTTGGGGTATGACAACTGTTTGGAGTTTCTTCGCTCACTAAAATCATAATCTTTCAGAAGTTCAAGCCACCTTCTCTGTCTCATATGAAATTCCTTCTAATCCAACAAATACTTCAAACTCTTGTGATCACTAAACACTCAAATTTGGACCCAAACAGATAATGTCTCCAAATCTTTAACACAAATACAACAGTTGCCAACTCTAAATCATGCGTAGTATAATTTCTCTCATGGACTTTCACCTGTCTAGAAGCATAAGCAACAACATGTCCATTCTACATAAACTCACCACCGAGACCCATCTTTGATGCATCATAGTACACAACAAAAGGTTCACTCGGGTTAGGCAAAATTAACACTGGAGCAGTCGTCAACTTTTTCTTGAGTTCAACAAAACTCTCTTCATAAGCTACATCCCACACATATGCTTGACCCTTTCGAGTTAACTGAGTCAAAGGCAAGGCTAACTTCAAAAAACCTTCAATAAACTTGCGGTAATAACCAGCCAAACCAAGAAAACTTTGAATCTCAGTAGCAGACTTTGACGTTTCGGACTGTAACACAACATCAAGTTTAGAAGGATATACAAAAATTCCGCCACTTGAAATTACATGGCCAAGGAAACTCATTTCCTTCAACCAAAAGTCATACTTCGATAGTTTGGCATACAACTTCTTCATTATCAATACCTGCAATACAATATTAAGATGTTCCGCATGTTCTTCATCATATTTAGAATATATCAAAATTTCGTCGATGAAGACAACCACAAACTCATCTAAGTACGGATGAAAGATTCTGTTCATATACTCCATGAAAACACAATATGCATTAGATACGCCAAACGACATCACCGTATACTCATAGTGACCATGCCTTGTTCTGAACGCCGTTTTCAAAATATCAAATCTATCTTGTTGAAAACACAGGCACCAACCAATTAATCCATTAAATCATCAATCCTCGGAAGTGGATGCTTATTCTTGATAGTTAATTTATTCAACTGCCTGTAGTAAAAACACAACCTCATACTACCATCCTTCTTTTTAACAAACAACATAGGCACATCCCACAGAGAAACACTTGGTAGAACAAACTTCTTCTCTATTATTTATTCCCATTATTTCTTCAGTTCACCCAAATCTAAAGCTTGTAATCTATAAGGGGACATTGTCACCGGACATGTATCTGGCACCAAATCTACAAAAAAAACTCCATCTCACGCTCTGGATGTATATCACTAATGTCATCTGGAAATATCTTTGGAAATTCATTGATGACAGGAAATTCAACGCTTGTAGCTTCACGATCAACTTGCAATGATGAAAACATTGCAAACATCAAAATGTACTCTTCTAAGTTTTCTTCTACTCTATTAGCAGATATAAACATCACCTCCACACCTTTGTCGAGCTTAGATTCACACTCAAGAGGCAAGTCACAGATATCTTCAAGAAAAAAAATCAGGAATCACATACCACTAGCATATCATTTTCTTTCACACTTCTCTCTACTCTCCGAGAAGAAAACATCAACAATACCTAATTATTCTCCCTCAAAGATATCCCAACTTGACTGGAAGACAAGAATCTCCATTCCATGCTCTTTTCTGGTTCGAGAAACAACACGGTTTCAACAACGCTTGCACTCTTGCAATCAGTAGCACACTGAACCAACTCTTCACACCCGAAATATCTCAAAGAAGTAAAAGGTTCTCCTCCACTTGTTTCAATCTCACTCCTGCAAACAAGTGGTTAGGAAAACAAGCAAGCACCGACAGTATTTCACACACATGTCGCGTACTAAGGAACAAACAACATTAGACAACCAAATTTCTAGGTAAACACGGGATGAATAATCAGGTTACTTTTATATCCTTGTTCAAGAATACTCTTCTTCATTTATGGTAAGTCGGGAACATACACTCTATCTCTGAACCTCATCACACCATTTTCATCAATTCAAAAACCGCCTCTGTTACCTTGGTTGATTAGAAACAATCGTCCAACCAATTATGGATCAATCTTTTAAGCTTCTCTGATCTTATCCGAGTACTACTCGTCAATTTCGACATACCTAGCTTCACACTGTTAGGAATTGTTTTGTACACAAACCATAAGCATTAACACAATAAAAAACATTCTACTCAAAGCACCAGCCACAACATTAGCCTTACTAGGATGCAACCCAAGTCAAATTCATAATATTTCAGTAGTTCAAGCCACCTTCTCTGTCTCATATTCAATTCCTTCTGATCGAACTGATACTTCATACTCTTGTGATCACTAAAAACTTTGAATCTAAAGACAAACAGATAATGTCTACAAATCTTCAGCACAAATACAACATCTTCTAACTCCAAATCATGTGTAGGATAATTTCACTCATGGAGTTTCTGTTGTCTAGAAGCATAAGCAACAACCTGTCCATTCTGCATTAGCATACCACCGAGACCCATCTTCAATGCATCATAGTTCACAACAAAAGGTTCACTCGGGTTAGGCAAAATCAGCACTGGAGCAGTCGTCAACTTTTTCCTGAGTCCAATTAGATTTAAAAAATACACCCATAAAGCCATTAGGGCCAGGGGAACTATCCTTCTTAACATCAAAAATAGCTGCTTTGATCTCCTCTTCAGAAGGAATAGAAGTAAGAATAACATTCACAAAATAACTAACTAGTTGAGGAATGATATCTAAGAGGTTAGAGGTGTGCTCCACACCTGAAAAACAAAAAACAGTAGTGAAAATTTGACAGCTAAAACTGCCATCTCATAAGGGTCTGTAATGATAGTAATCCCGTCTCTCAATGATGTGATCATGTTTCTAGTTCCCTTAATTTTGCCCAATCTATGAAAACAAGCAATGTTTATGTCCTCATCTTTGTGCCAATTTAACCAAGCCTTTTCCATCCAGAAGAGCTCTTACCTTGCAAGAACTTGTTCAAGATCCATCAGAGCATGGCATTCCTCTTGATCAGACTTTACAATCATGTCATCCATGTATACCTTAAGAATCTCCCCTGTCTCTTCATGAAAAACCTTTTTCATCATTCTCTAATATGTTGCATCAGTGTTTTGCAATATGAAAGGCATAACATTGTACTGATAGTTGGCTTGCTCGTACATGAATGTTGTCTTCATCTGCTAGGGTCCAAACATGGGTATCTGATTATGCATGGAGTAGTCATCCATGAATGGTAGCAACTTGTATCTGGATAATTATCTACAAGCTTGTCAGTGTTTGAGAACGATTAAGTTTCTTTCAGGCACGCTCTATTGAGATCAGCGTAGTCCACATATATCCTCCACTTCCTCGAGGTTTTCTTCACCAGAATGAAGTTAGAAATTAATCATATATACTTCATCTCAAAAATGAATCTTGTGTTTGACATACCGTTCACTGTATTTTTAGTGGCCTCGATTTTCTCAAGAGATTTCCTTGTCCTGCGCTAACAGACATAATAGACGCATGGATCGATGTTTAGCTGTTGGAAGGCCATCATGGAATCATTGTCGGGCATTTCGTATGAAGAGATAATAAAGAGATCTGTGTTTCCCTGGAGACACTCAATAAGGGTGGATTTCACCTCAAAGGGAATCTTGGATCCTATCTTCCTTAACTGAGCAGGACTGTCACTAAGCTGGATAACCTCGAATTCTCCATCCAGGATGAACTTAGCTTCATATTTGTGTACATCCACCACAAAGAGATGAGGTCCTTAATGTTAATTTCTTTAATACGTTTATCCTCCTTGGGGATGGTGTTGATAACTGTATGATTTCCTTTTGTATCATGATATATTATCTTCAGGTGGATTGGAGATGCTACTACATCTATTTTTGCCAAGAAGGATCTCTCCAAAATCTCTTTAAAGACGTTCTTAGATGGAATTATAAGAAAGCATAAGGTTTGTTGCACCCAAAAATTTGCCCTCCTATCTTGCGTTTATCTGGCTTATGTTTCACATTTCATCAGCATAACATACATGCATTCATGAAACATCTTTGGTTCAAAAGATCACTAATATCCGGCATATACAACAGTTGAGGTGTATATGTTCAATAAAGTCTGATTTCTCAGATTTTTGCTGCAACTAGTAAAGTGTGCGAATTAGGGTTTATTTCCCTATTCATGTTCCAAGTCAGGATTTCTCGTTTGTTGTGCTTCAATTCAAGATTAGACAAATAGAATTATAATATAGATGCCCTAATGACAATGAGGTCCATCTTAGAAAATTAACTATACAACCTCTATAAATGGATCTGTTGTTGCCAAAGCATCTTCAAGAAAACACATTGTTTCATTCATTTCTCATCCAGAATACTACTGGTCTATTTCAACATACCCAGCTTCACACTATTAGGAGTTTCCTTGCATACTCGTATTCCTGAGCTGTTAAATCAGCTCAAACTCTCTAACCATAAGCATCAACATATGCAAAGACTTTCTACTCAAAGCACTAGCCACAACATTAGCCTTATCGGGATGGAAACTCAAGTTAAAGTCATACTATTTAAGAAGTTCAAGCCACCTTCTCTATCTCCTATTCAATTCCTTTTGATCGAACAAATACTTCAAATTCTTGTGATCACTAAACACTTCAAATCTAGAGCCAAACAGATAATGTCTCCAAATCATCAGCACAAATACAACAGCTGCTAACTCCAAATCATGCGTATAGGATAATTTCACTCATGGATTTTCAGTTGTCTAAAAGCACAAGCAAAAACTTATCCATTCTGCATCAGCACACCACCGACACCCATGTTTGATGCATCACAATTCACAACAAAAGGTTCACTCGGGTTAGGCAAAATCAATACTGGAGCAGTTGTTAACTTTTTCTTGAGTCCAATTAGATTTAAAAAATGCAACCCTAAAGCCATTAGGGCCAGAGGCATAATCCTTCGTAACACCAAAATTAGATGCTTTGATCTCCTCTTCAGAACGAATAGAAGTAAGAATAACATTCACAAAATAACTAACTAGTTGGGGAATGATATATAAGAGGTTAGAGTTGTGCTCCACACCTGAAAAACCAAAAACATTAGTGAAAAATTGACAGCTAAAGCTGCCATCTCATAAAGATCTATAAAGATAGTATCCCCGCCTCTCAATGATGTGATCATGTTTCTAGTTCCCTTGATTTTTCTCAATCTATGAAAACAATCCATTTTTATGTCCTTGTCATACCCTAATTTTTGACCCCCCTGAGATGACATATCTTCAGGCTTTTCATTAGGTCAAAGCAAGTGCCCAGAGCAGTCACTTCTTCATCTGGCATTTAATCGAGGATGTTCAAAGACAAGAAAACTCAGGCAAAGGATCAATCAATAGAAGGATTGGTCTCTAACACAATCATAGGACTCAAAAGCTTCATTTTTATATTCACCTATGATTGATTAGACACCCAGTCATCTGAGTACAGGTTCACTCAGGTCACCAGACTAGGGTTTTTGAGCCTATCAAGGACTGAAATCAGGGATCACCTTTGGGAAACCCTAAAAAGCTCCAGGACATCTATTAAAGAATTCAATCATATTCAAATGATCCATACAATAAGATCCACTGGACATCACACCTCAATTCAAGATCCACAGTCACCAATTTCATCTGGTCGACAATTAGGGTTTTTGACCTAATTCATCTGGATAGTTGACTTTTAATCAGGGCATGGATCCAAAACTCAAGACATGATTCAAGAACCTCTACTACCTCAATATAACCCATTTACATCACTCATTTGAGGAGAAGATCTTGATTCCACACAAAAGTCCAAAATCTCACTTTATCTGGAAAAAGTCAACTGTATGGGATCACCTTTGACTTTTAAGATTTTTGGTCAAACCATGACTTTCAAAGATCAATATCATCAATATATGGATATTAAAGTCATTTGACCAAAGAAATTCAAGAAGAAGCATCAAGGAGCAAAAAGTCGGGAATTAGGGTTTTTAAGGGCATTGTGGGAACTCAAAATTTCACCTACACAACTCAAAAAACTTCCAACATGAAAGTTGTAGATCTTGCAAAATAAAACAACATCTTACAATGCAACTTTTTTCAAGAAATCAATCATTTAAGAGATTTGGAATTTTCAAGCTTTAGGTTATAAAAACTTAGAAATTTTTCTAAGTGTTTTTAACCTAGTTTTCATCCAACTTTGGGCTCATTTTTCACAACTTTCCCAAATGATTCTGAAGAAACTCCAAACTAATGATTTGAAGTAGATGTTTAGGGCTTTCCAAATTGTGCTCAACCTTCCCCAAATTCATTTTGAGCTAGGAGTTATGCTTGTTCAAAGTTGGCCTCATGAAGTAAAATTATAGGTCATGCATCATTTTTGAACTTTGCAATTTTGTGCACATGACCTCACTTATGAATGCTACACGACCCATAACACATCTGAAAACATGCCATGCATTCATTTTCACCATGACATGAGAATTGAGGAGGATTCCCAAAACAAGAACATGTGATTATGTAATGATTACATTTGGGAATTTATGGCAAATTGATGAATCACCCAAGGAATCTTCTCACCAACCAATTAGAGCTCACTCTGCATGAGAAATATTCCCTAAGATCAGATAGGATCAATGGATTGGGAGCTGGCTCGAAAATGCAATGATCACTCTTGGATATTCCTTGAAATTTCTTCATGGCTAAGAAACCAAACTCACTTCACTAAGCAAGTTCACTATACACAATTGCTCTGAATCAATTGCCTATAAATAGAGGGCTCTTTCTCATTCAGAAAACACACCAAAGCAACCATAATCCTAGCTTTCTCTTTCTCTTCTCATGCTTATGGTTTTTCAAAGTTCTTTGGCAAGAAGAATCGTTTTCTTCAAACCAAAGCTTCTCTTTGGAAAGTAAGCATTCTAACATCTCAAGGGGGTTCATTTGAGGTGATCCAAGCACCTGGATCACTTCTGTAAGTGGAGGAACGCCATTGTTGCTTTCACTTTGGAGCATTTGCAGTTGGAGGACCACAGAGCAATTCAGAAGGTTCCAAGCAAGGCCAAGCATCCAGGCACATTCCTTAGGGTGTAGTGAAGCTATTCAGATGGTCGCAGCTCATCTGTAACTGCAGATTTGTCATCCTCCATGTTCACTTGAAGCTCAAATTGAAGGAGTCGGGTAGAGCAATTCAGAAGGTTTGAGGTTACAACAAGCATCCAATTAGCATCACTGAGTCCCAAGGAAGCTTTTAGGATCATTCATACAAGCCCAGGTGCTCTCTAACATCCTCACGATCTCCATTTTCAGAGGTAAGTTTCTCAACTCCACCTCTTTAATTTGTGTATCTTTTTGGTTAAAACTCAACACCATTTCATTCAGCATCATAAGAGGATTAAAAACCCTCTATCATCAGTCATTTATGCTTCAGTATAGCCATTTAATTTAAATTTCAAATTTTAGGGTTCTTCACGTATTTTAGATAATTCAGTAGATGTAGTTAATATAAATTCATATTAGTTACATATTTGGAATCGTGAGTGAATTTAGAGCAAGTTTGGTCTTTACATCTTTGCAAATGGTTGAGAGTTGAGAGAGTTCAAAATTTCAAAATATAGAAGCTTGAGGTTGAAGATGACCATGGTGGTGGCGCACAAAATTCAAATCCAAGGCTAGAGTTTATTTTATTTTGAATGGTAGTTGTTTCATGAACGACTAAAACGTGATAGCCCAGTGGTAAAGAGTGTTTGTGTGTTGCGCGTGCCCATGGTCTGGGGTTCGAATCCCCCTCGCCCCAGACCTTTTGATTTTATTTTCTTTTTTGTTCTATGCACTTGAATAACATATGTATTGCATTGGAGTCATTCCTTTGACACCAAGCGCGCGTTGGCCCAGTGGTGTTGTTTTGAGTAATTGATTGCAAGGGCGTGGGTTCAAGCCATGGTGAGACCAAAACATTTTTTTTACCACTATTTTCTTTAATTTCTCTTCACAATTTTAACTAATTCATTCACATATCAAATGAATTCATTTTCACATCATTTTTTATACACTTGTTAATTAATATATATATTTTATGAATAATCAAAAAAATCACAAAAATATTATTTATTTTATATATTTTTATTAGGTTAAAAATAGTGTTATTTTAAGTGTTTTAAATATATTCATATATATGTTTTTTTTATTAAAATTTCAAAACCTAATATCTCATAAATATTTTAGTGGAAAAACCCTAATTATTTAGGTCTTAATTAGGTATAGATTTTTATCTTTACCTTAATTAAGTTGACTTTTGTCAATTTTCAAACTGTTTTCAATCTCCGATTAAACAGATGATTAAGGTTTTCAAACAACAAAACCTTATATCATTCCAATCTTCTTCCAACTGTTTTCATAAACAGTAAATCATGTTTAAGTGGGCCTCTAATAGAGTGTAAGTCCCAACACCTTTTTTCTTTTCATAGTTTGTTTTTCAAAACTGTATTTACAAAATCTTCTTTCCATTTTTCAAAATATTCTTCTGGTATTTGAAGGGCATTATTCCCGGTGAAACTCTTCAGATACCTATGTGACCTATGTCCATCTTCACTTCTTCTGTTTTCAAAAAAACCATTAACTGTTTATCATATATATTCAACTGTTATCCATCAACTGCTGGTGAGGCTTTGTACATACTTCTTCAAAGGCCTCCACTCCATCCAGGTTAGGCTTTACAAGCTTTCAATTTACAGTCTTTGTTTAAATTACTGTCAAGTATAAACTGTGCATATATTTGTTTAGAACTACGTCTGAGTGTAAACCTTAGGACAGTTAAACTATATATATATATATTATAGGAATATGGCCTAGGATTGAGAATGTCTTCCCGGTGAAGGCTCTATCCTAATTAGAGATCTGTAGTTCAAACCCCCAAGATGAATTATTCCCGGTGAAACATCTTGGCAAAAACCTTAGAATCCAAAAAAATAGGACACATCCACCCAAGAGGAATTATTCCCGGTGAAACCTCTTACCCATTTGCTTAGAGCCAAAATAAGTTCAAAACCACATAGCTTTCTCTTGTGCTATAACAAGGACCCTCGATTAGCCTCCTCTTGGGCTTTGTACAAGGACCAATTGGCTTCTTAAAAGCATTTCCAGCTTCCTCTTGAGCTTGTATACAAGGACCCATCAGGTTTCTTATAAACATAAGAACAGGTCTTTAGTCACCTTTTAACATACCCTGGTGAGTTTCTTCCAATTTAAACCAGACTTTAAACAAGCTAAGTTTGTCTCAATTTTACATTGAGTACACCTTTTGGAATGAGAGACATGGACAGTCTCTGTCACCCTTATCTTCATTAATCTTCCTTAGCAGAGTCTAGGATCCATACTTGTTTACCCTCAATATGTGTCAGCCTTCATCTTGGGCTTTAAACAAGAAGTCTCATTACATAATCTTTCTGCCATCATTTTAACAAATCCCCTGGAAAGGGTTAGCCTCCAAAGTCAATTAATAAAAATCTGTTTAAAAGAACAAAACCCCTGGAAAGGGTTAGCCTCCAAGTTCAGTCAATAAACAGTTAAAACACCTGGAAAGGGTTAGCTTTCAAAAATCATTCTTTTCAAAAGATAAATTCTCCAGCAGTTAAAACCCCTGGAAAGGGTTAGCTTCCAAAAAACCTCATTCTTAAAAAAGATAAACTCACCAGCTGAGTCAAAATCCCTGGAAAGGGTTAGCTTCCAAAAAAATCAGTCTTTTAATAAATAAATCCTTCAGCAGAGTCAAAACCCAACAAAAACAGTTAGCCTCAACCTTGGGCTTCATACAAGGCACCAAAACAATAAAACTCCCCTGTTAATAGTCAGCCTCAACCTTGGGCATTGTACAAGGCAGATAATAGAGTCTCCCCAGTGAGTCCTTCATCATTCAGGTAGCCACAACCTTGGGCTTTGTACAAGGCAGATAAACCATACTTCATGTGTCAAAGATTCCTAACATCTAGGATCTTTTCCCTATTAGAGTCATTCATACTCAGTCAGCCACAACCTTGGGCTTTGTACAAGGCAGAAAAATCATATTTTTCCTAGCTAGAGTCAGCCTCAATTCTGGGCTTTGTACAGAATACAAAAATTCCTTGTAATTAACCCCCAGTGGAGTCATCTCCCAGAGTCAATAAATAATACATTAATCAAAAAGCCTCAAGCTTGGGCCTCATACAAGCTAGTTAAAAAATCAAATCTTTTATACAGTAGATAGACATAGCTTATCTCTATAGAGAGATCTTTCTTCTATCTCACCACATTCAAACAAACAAACGTTATATTTCATTTTAATTTTAATCAAGTCTCCCACTTAGGATTTTGAAAGGCATGAGCTGGCAGTAAAACCCAGACATGTGGTAACTTTCCCTAATTTGGATGAGCATCTTTCTTTCATTTAAGAGGTATTTGACTGGTATACTTGCACATACACAAGTAAGGTCCCCCTCTTGAATGAAATGAATTCAGTTATTCTGTCACTCTTTTAATGTTTGTGGTGGAATAGTAGAAATACCTCTCTGTAAAGATAAATTCATGTCTCTTTACTGTAAACAGAGATTTAATTCAAGCTTCAACCCTGAGCTTCAAGCAAGGCACCCAAAAATAATTAATAATTAATTAGTTCCCCGAACTACATTAATCTCTGACTTCCATTAGGGATATGTAGGCATGAGGTTCACAAGGAATCTCAGCGAGCTAATAAAATACCAAAAAATAGTCAGTCAGTCTGTCTGTCTTTCTTTTATTCAATTCAATTCCTTCTCCTAATACAAAGGAGAAACTTTCCCAATAATCATTAGTAGCACAAACACATTTAGACACAGAGAAGGTTCCTGTAGAGTACTACAGATATGTAGGGTGCTTAAACTCTTCCCTATGTATAACCGACCCCCCTGACTCCAGAATTTCTAGTCTAGGTGAATACCCACACTTAGCAAACTCCTAGGGTTTAGTTGAGATCTTTTTTCCCCTTTCCTACTCGTAGGACAAATAAGAAAGTTCGTGTGATATTGTAGGAAGAACTGAAACAAAATTCATCCCACCACGGGCGCATTCTCCTTCCAAATTTCGCGTGAAGGGTCTAGCCTGCCGTCCTCCCAAGTGAAACGGGGAGGTAAAAAAACGACAACCACAGTCCTCATCTTTGTGCCAATTTAACATAGCCTTTCCTATCTAGAACAGCTCTTCCCTAGAAAGAGCTTGTTCAAGATCCAAACGATCTTGGCATTCCTCTTAATCAGATATTACAATCATGTCATCCATGTATACCTCAAGAATCTCCCATGTCTCTTCATGAAAAACCTTGTTCATCATTATCTAATATAATGCGTTAATGTTTTACAATCTGAAATGCATAACATTATACTGATAGTTGGCTTGCTCGTTCGTGAATGTTGTCTTCATCTGGTAGGGTCCAAACATGGGTATCTTATTTTACATGGAGTAGTCATTCATGAATGATAGTAACTAGTATCCGGATAATTATCTACATGCTTGTTAATGTTTGAGAGCGAGTAAGATTCTTTCAGGCACGCTCTATTAAGATCAGCATAGTCCACATATATCTTCCACTTCCTCGAGGATTTTTTTACCAGAATGAAGTTAGAAATTCATTATGTATACTTCACCTAGGAAATGAATCTTGTGTTTGACATACCCTTCAGTGTATTTTTGGTGGCCTCAACTTTCTCAAGAGATTACCTTCTCCTGCACTAAGAGACATAATAGACGCATGGGTCGATGTTTAGCTGTTGAAAGGCCACTGTGGGATCGATGTCGGGGATTTTGTGTGAAAAGATAACTAAGAGACCTGTGTTGCCCTGGTGTCGCGGGGAAAAATCGTATCTTTTTTTGGGATGAGACACTTGATGCCTTCTTTGGGCTCGAGTGCTCAAAAAAATGATTTTTCTTTTGTTTCGACCAAACTTTTTATTGTTTCCAAAGTAGGAAGAGGAAAAAAGCTGCAATAACCTTAAAAGTGGGGGAGAGATCTTGGGTAAGAGGGTTGGTTATACGAAGGGAAGGTATTAGCACCCAACGTATCGATAGTACTCTATAGGCTTCTTTGTTGTTTTTGTTTCATTCTGTGTTATTGAGAGGTTCTGTTGTGAGATAGGTGGGACCTAAGGTGTTTGTTTGATTATGCTCGCAAAGATCATCGCAGTCTTCTGCATACATATCCCTTAGAGGGAATCAGAGCATCTGTAGCTCGGGTCTACGGGTGCTAAGGTTTGAATGGGTTGGGGGAGAAGTTTTGCTCGCCAAGGATACGACCTTGTGCCTACGTATTCTCAAAGGGATGTTGAGAAAGTCAGAGCAATCGTAGTTCCCACTTATGCTAGTGGAAGCAAAGGATAAGAGACAAATGTCATCTAAATGTTCGTTGTATCTAATCTATATCATCACATACATCTGTTTGATTTTTGTTTGAAAATCTTTTCATTATAAGCCCTGGGCCATGCCACTTATGGTGCTTAGAATGATAAAGATGTTTTTTTAGCTAGCCGAGGGTCCTTGCATTGTAAGCCCAAGAGGAGGCTATGGGAGGGACAATCGAGGGTCCTTGCATTGTAAGCCCAAGAGGAGGCTATGGGAGGGACAAGTCGTTTGTACGAAGCCCAAGGGGAGGCATGGTATAGTTGGTTTGAGCTCTTAGAGCGATTTCACCGGGAAACCATACTCTATGTCCTAACCTAAACTAGGGAGATTCTTTGCACGAAGCCCAATAGGAGGCTATGGGGAACCTAGTGTTGTACTAAGTTGAACAAGTATATATAACATGAACAAACACATGAACAAGTACGTACAAATATGAACAAGTACATGAACAAATATGAACAAGTATGAACAAGCACATATATATGACAAAGTGTGAGTGTATAATGGAGTTTATGAAGGAAATATACCTGTAAGTATGATCCATTTGTATACACGGGGGCTCGGGACTTATACTCGGGGAGAGGCCCACTTGAGTTTATTCAAAAGCTATGTAAACAAGTATTTACAAAAGGCTCGAGACTTATACCTACATGGAGGCCCATGGTATTTTTGGGAAGATTTAAAGAAAACCTTCATTTTTTGATTTGTTGTTCGAAGTTAAAAAAACAAATTGAACGAGATATATACAAAAAGGTATATGTACAATGAAATACCTAATTTCATGTACAGGAATGAGACTTATACCTATGTGGAGGCCCCTGTTTTATTTTATAAAACATGGTTGATTGTCTTGTTTAAAAGCGCGAGGTTTTGAAAACAGTTTGAAAGTTTTTGTTTTGAATGAAGTTTTCTGTTTAAAGAAAAACTGTACAAAGAAAAGGAATGGGACTTATACTCTCTAATATTCGAGAGGCCCATTGTTTTTGAAAATCAATTGATTAATCCAAAAATATTTGATCAAGAGTTTTTTTTGAAAAGAAAACCAAAAACAAATGGTTTATTGTTTTGAAAAACGGCGATCGCTTGTTTTAAAACAGTTTTTGAATTTGAAAGAAATTAACTTAATTAAGGTAAAAAACAAATTTTATGCTTAATTGAGACCTAAGTGATTAGGGTTTGCTCACAAAAAATATTTACAAGTAATTAGGTTTGAAAAATCAAATAAAAACAATATTTAAAGTATTTAAAAACACTTAAAAACATGTCCTTTTTAACCTAATAAAAAACATATTAAATAAACATTTTTTTTGTGATTTTTTTTATATTCATAAAATACATATATTAAATAAAGAGTGTACAAAAAATGAAGTAAAAATGATGAGTTTTGATTGGTTAAATAATTAGTTAAAGTTGTGAAGAAATTGAAAAAAAGTGATAAAAAAATAGAGTTTGGTCCTGCCGGGGTTTGAACCCACGCCCTCACTCTCACCAACCAAAACAGGAACCAACTGCGCCACGCTTGTGGCTTGTTAATAACACGCGTTGAACTGATTATATTTTAAAACAAGGATTTGAATTTTCTGAATCAAAAATGGCGCCAAGAACACACCTTCAACTGATTTTTTTGAAAATCTTTGAAACTGAATTGTTTTGATCAAGTAAAGGGTCTATTTCACTCGATTTTCCATAAGGAACATGATGGTGATCTTTAATTTCATTTATTTTTGTTCTAAGATGGTTAATTTTCGCATGAACATGAAGAACCCTAAAACTGAATTTCAACATGAAATCGTGTATGATTGATGAATTATGAAATTGATTGAGGGTTAATGATCAGTGATAATGCAGAAACAAGATGGCAAAGCAATATTTCATTTATGATGCATGATTCATAGAGTTTGAAGTTCAAGTGTACTTACCTCAAAAACAGCCAAACTGAGAATTGAATTTTGATCTGGAGGTGTTACAGATGCTTTGCAACAATCTGGATAGCTTCAATGATGATTATGGAAGGTGTCTGGATGCTTGGAGTGAATTGAAAACACCTGGAGCAGTTGGTGGTACCCGATCTGCAGTTAAGCCTAAGTGTGAATCGAGCTCGATGATTCTGATGTTTCAGGTTGATGATGAGTGTTTGGATAGCTCATATGTGATATATATGAGGTGTGGGAAGTGTTAATTTGGACATAAATGAACTGGAATGAAAATTGGCATGATAAGGCTCATCATGTGTTCATATGGAGGTTGAAGAGTGAATCTGAGTTTTGGGGTGATTTGGGGTGTGTGAGTGGTTCAAACACATCCCATATGATGTTTATGAGTTGCTAGAACCATCACTTTGGCCATAACTTCAAGGGTTTGGAGGTTGAGTTTTCTACCTCTTAGAAACTTAAGAAACTTGCATTCTAAGAAAGAAAGAGAAAACCTATAATTTGTGAGGTTTTGGTGTGATTTGTAATGAAGTTTGGACCTCTATTCATAGGCCAAGGATTCTGAACTCTAAGCTTTGCAAGTTGATCAAAGAATGGTGATTTGGCATTTGGAGATAAAATGGAATCTTTACATTTAATGCAAATGGTTAAAAGTGACTAAACCATGGTTAAATCTCCAAGCTTCTTATCCTCTTCCATTCTGATCTTCAAATCAGAAAATATATCTCAATTATTGCATTGATGCATCATTACTTGCATTATAGGTCATGTAGTGTAAGAACTTTGTGAAAATGGCTTGAAATTTCATGCATAATGACCTCTAATGACAAAATTCAAAACCATGGCTACACTCCATATTTTTTCATGCTCTTGGACATTTTGGAAAGCTCATGTTACACACTTCAAAACCCTAGGTGAAAGTTTCTTCAAGACCTTTAAGGAAATGTGTGAAAAAGATCCATGAACTTTGAGAAAAATGAGATTTCAAGTGAAATTTTCAAAAGATACCAACTTTGAAGCTCCATATCTCTTAAATGGTTGATCTTTTGGAAAAAAATTATATGTGTCAAAGTTGTTTATTGGATCAAAATATACAACTTTCATGTTGGAAGTTTTTTTCAGTTTGTAGGTGAAATTTTGAGAAATTCCCTTCCAAAGTTTGGAAAAAACCATTGAAAAACACTTAGAATTTTTCTAAGTATGGAAAGTCAAACTTTTGACTTTTTGATTCTTGTTTGATTTTCTTGATTTTTCTTGATCAAATGACTTCATATATCATATATTGATGATTTGAAACTTCAAAAGTCATGGTTGACCAAAAATTCCAAAAAGTCAATGGTGATCTTGTACAGTTGACTTTTTCAGACGGATCGCATTTCTGGAGATTTCAAATGAACCAGGCTATCCTCACCAAATGAATGGTATGAATGGATAATATTGAGGTATTAGAGGATATTTAATCATAGCTTGAGTTGTGGCACCATGTCCTGATTAAAAAGTCAGTTGTTCAGATGAATTAGGTCAAAAATCCTAATTGTCGACTAGATGAAATTGATGACTGTAGGTCTTGAATTGAGATACAATTTCCATTGTATATTGCCATAGGGATTATTTTAAGATGATTGAAACCTTTGAGTGACTTCCTGGGGATTTTTAGGGTTTCCCAAATGTGATCCCTGATTTTCAGTCCCTGATCGTTCAAAATCCTAATCTGAGGATTTGTTTAATCAATCTCTGTGTGAGGGATGTCTTGAACCAATAAATTAGGTCAAGATAATGCACTTGGGGTCTTGAAGTCATGTCCCAAGCCATTGGGTCAAATTCTGAGCAAAAGTCAGGAGTATGCTGCCTTCAGTCAAAACCCTAATCTGGTTGATTCATAGCTTTTGAGCTTGTTGAAATGAAACTTTGAGGACCAGATGGTGACTGTTGATGAAGATAATTCTTTTGAGATGAAGGGAGAACAAAACCCTAATTGATTGTTACTTGTACTGATGAGTGATTTCTTGATTAAACCCTGCTGAGTCACAAGTAGCAAACACAAACTATGCAATTTGTTAGAGATGCAAATGATGCATATGCAAATGATACGAGGTGGTATCTTAGGTCAAAAATTGGGGTATGACAGATGCCCCTATTTATGTTTCTTCAACCTGAGATATGAAGATTGAAAATCTTCGTTTTGATAGGGTGGAAGAGACTTAAATATTAGAAGACGCAAATTTTGGACCTAAGATACCAAAATTGCGAATGATGCAAGGATATCTTTACCGAGGGGATATCAAGAACTGACTCCGCTGGGGAAAAGAGATTGGGAAGGATGTCTCAATCCGTTTTAGGAAGAGGATCCGCTTTTTTTCCTTTTCGGGAAAGCAAGTGTATGCTTCACCGGGGAATGATAGCTTTGTAAGAAAAGCTTACCTATCGACATTATCGACTATCAGCATGGGGATAGACTTGTTTAATAATGCGAAGGTGAAAGGTATGAAACTGTATTACCGACTATCAGCATGGCGATAGACTTGACATGGTAAAAAGAGTTTCAAAGGTTCGGTTAATATTACCGACTATCAGCATGGTGATAGACATGTTTAATAATATAACCAGAACAAAAAGGTTACCGACTACCAGCCTCGTGATAGCGGTTTTGAAGACATGATCAATTATCAGCCAAGTGATAAAATGATTCTGGAGACTTTGCTAGGGAAATTACTGGTTATT
Source organism: Vicia villosa (assembly GCF_029867415.1). Classification (NCBI taxonomy): domain Eukaryota; kingdom Viridiplantae; phylum Streptophyta; class Magnoliopsida; order Fabales; family Fabaceae; genus Vicia; species Vicia villosa. The sequence continues at coordinate 21,570,528 of NC_081184.1, read as the reverse complement.
CAGCCTTGTGAACAGTAATAAGGCCCTGATCGTCAAATGGTCTTCATGATTGATTTCCTTAAGAGGAAAAAGCTTTTGAAAGAGACATAAGTTGCTCAGATGATGAGGCTGTTGCTTATTGTCTGCTTTTCACGACTCTATTTGGGGAATCGGAATTTGAATCTCTTGGTAAAGACAGGGTTCTATCCATGAATGAATTGGAAAGAAACAGTCAAACAAGACTTTGTACCCAATGAGGAATGAACTCGAATGGGTATTTTCTCCTTCGTTTTGAGAGGAAAAACTAAAGAAACCTTCTTCCACGAGGGATGATCTCAGTGGGGAACTGGAGAAAGGATGTTCTTTTTGCTTATGGGTGACAACCTACTTGGAGAGATGACACGCCCGTAATTCTTCTTCTTTTTTTTCTTCTTCTTTCTTTTTTTTTTTTTTGAGGATAGATATATCCTAAACAAGTGATTTTAAAGCAAACATTAAAAAATGCAAGAATGCATAAATGGTGCAAGTATGATGAATGTCATGAATGTAGCATGCATGCTGACGATACTGACAGACAAAGGAGTATATACTGGAGAAGGACCGACGTCGCAATACAACCAGATATTTGGCAAATGTTCTTCAACATGGTGTAGATAACACCGGTGATGAATGATGCTGCGTGCTTTAAACTTCTCCGGGGAAGATAAGCATCTTTTCTTATTGAGATGGAAGAACTTCTTCACTGGAGATGAAAGAACTTCTTCACTGGGGATAAAAGACCTTCTTCACTGGGGATAGAAGAGCTTTTCCTATCATAATCTTTGATTCATCCTATGGAAATAGCTGTTGATGTTCCTTCGGTTGTTCACAATTCAAAGGAAAGTTTCGCTTTTATTTTGAAAAGGAAAGTAAAGTAAAATTTATTTAAAACTTTTTTTTTTCTTTCAAAAGTGAATAACACAATTAAAACGTCATTTTGCAAGCTGAAAGAAATTAAAGATTGCAAACAAATGGGCACAAGGCTCAAATTTATTTAATAGGATGGTAATCAGCTAAAGGCGTAATTCCATGGAGTATTTACAAAAGTTGGAAATGGTAATTATGCGGAAAGGGCTACATTGAAAGCAATAACCACTATTCACCCTAACAATTTTGAGTTCCAACTGTGCTTGTTGCTTCAGATTGGCGATGATTTGATCGAAGATCCTTCGATGAAAAAGACTCTTCAGATGATGAAGTACAGACTGGTGCAGTTACTTTGTCATTATTCCTAGTTTTTGCCTAGATTGCCCGTTCAGGTTTTCAATCTACCAGGATGAATTTTTCTGTTTATTGTCTCTAATTTTTGCCTGGACCGCCCTTTCGGGCTTTCAGTCCACCGAGACGCTCATTTTTTGCCTAAGTCGCCCTTTGCGGGTTTTCGACTTACCGAGCCGTTCTTTTGTATTTCTTTTTAGACAAAGTATTTCTTGACTGCATCAGCATTCACAGGATATGGGAGTTCATCACCATCCATGGTTGCAAGAGTCATGGCGCCGCCAGAAAATGTTCTTTTGACAACATACGGGCCTTCGTAATTGGGAGACCATTTGCCCCTAGAGTCTGGTTGAAAAGACAAGATTTTTTTAAGCACGAGGTCACCTTCTCGAAATTCACGAGGTCGAACCTTTTTGTTGAAAGCTTGTTTCATCCTTGCTTGGTATAACTGTCCATGGCATAGAGCAGTCATACGTTTTTCTTCGATTAAATTCAACTGATCATATCTGCTTTGACACCATTCAGCCTCTGATAACTTAGTCTCCATGAGGACTCTCATTGATGGGATTTCAACTTCTACGGGGAGCACAGATTCCATGCCGTATACTAGAGAAAAGGGAGTTGCCCCTGTTGAAGTACGCACTGAAGTACGGTACCCATGTAAAGCAAATGGCAGCATTTCGTGCCAGTCTTTGTAAGTGACGACCATTTTCTGGACGAACTTCTTGATGTTCTTGTTAACGGCTTCGACAGCGCCGTTCATTTTTGGTCTCTAAGGAGAAGAGTTATGATGCTCAATCTTGAATTCCTCACATAATTCTTTCATCATTTTGTTGTTCAAGTTCGAACCATTGTCAGTAATGATCTTGCTGGGAACACCATATCGGCAAATGATGTTATTCTTGATAAACCTCACAACCACTTGTCTTGTAACATTGGCGTAAGATGCCCCAAGTGGAAGTTTCTTTTGTATAGCACGTCTCCGTTCAGGAAGAAACTGCCAGAAAGCCTCCTTAGAGTTTTCTTATCTTTGTTTGATGCCCCAAGTGGGTACTCTTGAGTTTAAAGGAAGCGTTTGATGTCGTGAAACCACAGTTTATCATCGATGACTGCTTCAGTTGCAAACACATAGGCGGGCCTTTCAAGGCGCGTAATTCTGACTGTAGGCATATCGTTCCAATGATTGACTTTGAACATGGAAGATAGAGTAGCCAAGGCGTCTGCCATTCGATTCTGATCTCGAGGTATATGATGCAATTCAACTTTGTTGAAGAAAGTCAACAGACGTCTTGCATAATCTCTGTAAGGAATCAAACCAGGGTGGTAAGTTTCCCACTTGTCTTTGATTTGGTTGATCACAAGGGCTGAATCTCCATATATGTCTAGGATCTTGATTCTTAAGTCAATAGCTTCTTCGAGACCCATGATACAAGCTTCGCATTCTACGATGTTGTTGGTACAATCAAATAGAAATCTGGCAGAGAACGGGATATGAGTACCCTTGGGAGTGATGATGATTGCCCCAATTCCATTGCCAAAAGCGTTTACTGCTCCATCAAAAATTAAGCCCCATCTTGATCCAGGATCAGGACCTTCTTCAGGTAATGGTTCGTCACAATCTTTCATCTTCAAGTACATGACATCTTCGTCAGGAAAGTCAAACTTGAGAGATTGATATTCATTAATTGGTTGATGCGCCAAGTGATCGGCGAGAATGCTTCCTTTGACCGCTTTTTGAGCACGGTATTCAATGTCATACTCAGATAACAGCATTTGCCATCGGGCAATCCTTCCTGTTAATGCAGGCTTTTCAAAGACGTACCTGATCGGATCCATTTTGGAGATTAACCAAGTAGTATTGTTGATCATGTATTGGCGGAGACGTTTTGAAGCCCAAGCCAAAGCACAACATGTTTTTTCGAGCATGGAGTAACGAGACTCACAATCTGTGAATTTCTTACTCAGATAATAGATGGCATGCTCCTTCTTACCGGTTTCATCTTGTTGTCCAAGCATACAACCCATGGATTCTTCCAATACGGTAAGGTACATGATTAATGGTCTTCCTTCAACTGGAGGAATCAATATTGGTGGTTCTAACAGGTATTCCTTGATACTGTCGAACGCTTTCTGGCAATCTTCAGTCCATACAACCCCTTGATCTTTGCGGAGAAGCTTGAAAATTGGCCCACAAGTAGCAGTCATTTGAGAGATAAACCTGGAGATATAGTTCAATCGTCCGAGAAATCCTCTTACTTGCTTTTCAGTTTTTGGTGCAGGCATCTCTTGAATAGCTCTGACTTTGTTGGGATCTACTTCAATTCCTCTTTGGCTGACAATGAAACCCAAGAGTTTTCCAGATCTAACCCCAAAAGTACATTTGTTAGGATTCAAGCGAAGCTGATATTTCCTTAGTCGTTGAAACAACTTCAAAAGGTATTCAATATGTTCTTCTTCTGTGCTGGACTTGGCTATCATGTCGTCCACATAAACTTCAATTTCTTTATGCATCATGTCATGAAAGAGAGTAGTCATTGCCCTTTGGTAAGTTGCGCCTGCATTCTTTGATCCAAACGGCATCACTTTATAGCAAAAGGTACCCCATGGGGTGATGAAAGATGTCTTCTCCATGTCTTCGGGAGCCATCTTGATCTGATTATAACCAGAGAACCCGTCCATGAAGGAAAAGACGTTGAACTTAGCGGTGTTATCAACCAGCATGTCAATATGTGGTAATGGAAAGTCATCTTTTGGACTGGCCTTGTTCAAGTCACGGTAGTCAACACACATTCTGACTTTTCCATCTTTCTTCGGAACTGGCACAATGTTGGCCAACCATTGAGGATACTCTGAGGTGACTAGAAAACCTGCGTCGAGCTGTTTTTGAACTTCCACTTTGATCTTGTTAGCCATATCAGGGTGAGTCCTTCGCAATTTCTGCTTAACCGGCGGACATTCTGGCTTCAATGGCAAGTAATGCTGAACAATATTGGTATCCAACCCAGGCATGTCTTGGTAGGACCAGGCAAACACGTCAACATATTCTTTGAGAAGGTCTGTCAACTTACTCTTGATATCAGCATCAAGCAGCGATCCAATGGTCACTTCTTTTTTGTCTTCTTCAGAACCCAAGTTGATCTTTTCTAAAGGCTCTTTGTGAGGCAGAATGGCTCTTTCCTCGTGCTTAAGTAATCGAGAGATCTCGTCCAGAATCTCTTCTTCTTCCTCTTCTTCGACTTCGAACACAGGAAACTCAAAGTTGGGAGAGGGCATAGGGTTATTGCATTCAATGGGTTTATCAATAGTTAATCTGCACATATGATTTATGTTTATTTCAGAAAATTTATGAATGCAAGAGTGTATGCAGATTATTGAAAAAGTTTTTTTTTTGGTTTTTTAGGATTACCATTTCCAAAAAAAGCAAAAAATAAAACACATAGTGTAGGGAATTCAAAATGACACTTTATTTATGATTCATTTTTGAAACAAAGCCCTAAACACAAACTCATTTGTCTTGGGCAGGACAAAGAGGGAAACTTTTAAAACAAAGCCCTATACACAAAGTTATTTGGGCAAAACATTTAAAAGCAAAGCCCTATAAAACATCTCTCTGCTTTGGGCCAGGCAGGAGGTCAAAATAACAGCGAGGCGATTACTTTGAGCGGCGAACAACATTCGGAACGTCGACAGCTTTCCAGTAGCAACGAACTCCTCTGTGTATTATGTATTCAGGAAAATTATCCTCAGAATTATCTTCAGTATTGACATTGACCGCTGGTCGAGCAGGATTTGAAGGTCCTGGTTTGTCACCCTTGTTCTTTGTAGAGTTGAAACGGTCTTCTTCTACTTCTTGAAGAGCATAGGATGAGTCACAATCTTCAGAATTTTCAGGATGTATTTCCCAGTCTTCAGGATGAAGAGACTCATTGTCAGAGACACTTTCCGAGTCAACTGCGGGGCCATCTTCCCCTTCATCTTCAAAAATGGAATTTATGTGATAATAACCATCTTTAGGATTATAAATCTTGGTAGATGCGTTGAAGCCGAAATCTTCAGTAATTTCAGGCTGCTGAGAAAATTGATAGGGCTGATAAGCCTCTTCTGGTTGATTATTATATTCAAAGGAATCTCCCCATCCAGTTGGTTGGATATCTTCAATCGCAATCTTTGAACTTTCAGGTGCAGTGTATTTCACCATATAATCAAATTTTCCACTTGGTTGTCCCAAGGTGTCCCTAACCTCTGCAGGAATAGGCGGAATTTCTTTAGCACTTGTTTTCTCTGAATGAGGATATGGTTCTTCCTGAGATATGTATCCCGAGTCATTGAGATAACATTTCCATTCTTCTTCAGTATCGGAGAGACCTTCTTCGATGCATTCTTCAATAAGGACAATAACCTCTTGAGGAATTGGGTTAAGGAATCCTCCACTAATGAATGTTTCTTTGATCGGACGAAGGGTTTCATCCTTCTTGGTGCAGTTTCAGAACGTTGGTGAACATCCGAGTCCTGCTCTGGTTTCATTCTTGGTAGGGATCACAACTTGCCCCCAGCCAGTGGTAGTTCCATCTTTCACTACTTTTACTGCCTCTTTGTAAGAAGAGATTGATGCTTTCTTCTTGGAAGATTCGTCTTCTAAAGAGAGACCTTGGAACTGAGTTCCTTCCACATCATCAGCACCAATGAAAGAGAAATTGGATAAATGACTCACCATTAAGGCTTGTTCCCCACTTATTGTTACCAATTTTCCCTTTGTTACAAATTTTAACTTTTGATGGAGCGTAAAAGTTACTGCCCCTGCTTCATGGATCCATGGTCGTCCTAACAGACAGCTATAAGCAGCTTGAATGTCCATGACCTGGAAGGTGATTTGAAATGTATGTGGACCAATTGTCATGGGAAGGTTGACTTCGCCGATAACAGATTTTCGCGATCCATCAAATGCTTTGACTACTACACCACTGAACTTCATAGGCATTCCTTGGTAAGATAAACGAGTAAGAGTCGTCTTTGGCATCACATTCAAGGATGATCCGGTGTCTACCAATACATTAGACAAAGAATCTGACTGACAATTCATAGAAATGTGTAGAGCAAGGTTGTGATTTCTACCCTCCTCGGGGAGTTCTTCATCACAGAAGCTTAAATTGTTGCAAGCTGTTATGTTAGCTATTATCCCATCAAAGTGATCAACAGTCACATCATGATCTACAAAAGCTTGATCCAAGACTCTCATCAGGGCTTCCCTGTGTGCTTCAAAGTTTAAATGCAATGAAAGTATTGAGATTTTTGAAGGAGTCTGCATAAGCTGGTCCACAATCTTGTATTCACTTCTTTTGATAAGCTTCAAAATTTCATCAAAGTCAGGATTGACATTGGTTCCACTGGATTGGCCAACATCAGTGTTTGTATTACTGATAGGAGTTTCCACAGGATTCCCCACCGGTGTATCAACAGGATTTCTCCCGGTTGCAGGAGCAATACGCTGCTTTGAAGGTAGTGGAGTGTACACACGTCCACTTCTTGTTACTCGACTCACATCAGCGATGTTCACGACAGATGAAAGAGTAGGTAAAGGAACTTCTTATCCATTCTTTATCATTGTTGCATTGTAGTTGTATGGAACTGCCTTGTCAGAGTCATAAGGAACAGGTCCAGGTAGACAAATGATCAAAGGAGCAACAGGAATCTTTGACTTGTTGTAAGTAACTTCTATGCACTCAGGCATGTTGAAATGAGGAACGATAAAGCTAACTTTAGGCATTTCCGAGTTGATATCTGAGACTAAAAGCTCATGCGGATAACATCCTATCATGTTAACTTCATCTTCATTCCTATTTCTGTAGATCTGAATAGTACCATTATCCAACAAAACTTGGAGATCTCTTCTCACAATCGAACATCCATGAGGATCTACACAACATATGCTACAGGAACCGTAGTGATGCTGGCAAAAATTCTGCCCTTGACAGAGAGTAGCGTGCATTTGTACCAAATCTGCTCTTGAGAAGTTGATATTATAGACTCGATATGGACCAGGACATCCATACACCATGTTTACAACATGCCCTCCATGATTGGGCAGCGGATTTGCTTGCACATTAGGATTCAAATTTCTGAAAGAGAGAAGATTAGATCTAACCAACCTCTGAACTTCATATTTCAAAGCTATGCAATGCTCAAGATCATGGCCAGGTGCTCCTTGATGATAAGGGCATGAGACCTCAGCTTTGTACCACCATGGAAGTTTCTGAGGTACTGGTGGTGGTGCTTTAGTTTGAACAAGACCTCTTTCAATCAAAGCAGGGTACAACTTTGTGTAGGTCATTGGAATCGGATCAAACTGTGGAGCTCTTTGTACACGATTCTGATTATTGTTAAACTGTTGAGCCTGTTGTCGAGGCTGTTGTTGTTGAAATTGCGGGGTAAATCCCGGATTTGGTGCTGTATTAACGGCTGGTGCGATAGCAGCAACCTGTTGTTGACGATTGACGTTTCCTCTTGGCTTTCCTTGGGACACCATGTCAACACTTTGTTCTTTCTTCTTTGGGAAACCACTTCCAAACTTTTTGGTTCCGCTTGAAGATCCACCTTCTTTAGTTAGACGTCCGGTTCATACTCCTTCTTCTAGACGCATCCCCATGTTTACCATTTCGGTGAAATCACTTGGAGCACTAGCAATCATGCGTTCATAATAAAACGGGCCAAGAGTATTCAAGAAGATCTTTGTCATCTCTTTCTCTTTTAACGGTGGATTAATCTGAGCAGCAGTTTCTCTCCATCGTTGGGCATACTCTTTGAAAGCTTCATGATCTTTCTGTGCCATGGATCGGAGCTGATCTCTGTCTGGAGCCATATCCGAGTTGTATTTGTATTGTCGGACAAAGGCCTCACCTAGGTCGTTAAAATTTCGAATGTTAGTGCTATCCAATCCTGTGTACCACTTCAGTGCGGCACCAGTCAAACTGTCTTGAAAGTAATGGATAAGCAACTGATGATTATCTGCATAAGTAGACATCTTCCGGGCATACATCACAAGATGGCTTTGTGGACAAGAACTACCTTTGTACTTCTCAAAGTCTGGGACCTTGAATTTAGCAGGTATTTGTACACTGGGAACTAAACATAGCTCCTGGGCATTCTTTCCAAACAAATCTTTCCCACGAATAGCTTTAACTTCTAGCTGTATCTTGTTGAATTGTTCTTGGAGATCTTCCACAAGGTTACGCTGATTTGTGCTATCACCTTGATCATGATAAATCTCATTGCCTTCATAAGGAACAGTGTGAACCGTAGGAGTCGCAACTGTCATAGTGGGTTGAGAAAGTGCCATAGTGATCTGGAAAAAAGTTACCCCTGAATGTGGAATAAACGCCGAACCTTGCGTTGCAGGCGCTTCAGTTGTGGTTGTTTGAACCCCAGAGAAATTATGGCGGAAACCTGCACCAAAGCTGAAAGGCGTGCCCCAACCTTCTGGCATAGAGAAAGATGGAATGCTGAATGCAACTGTAGAGACTGGAGTAGTGACTTCAGATGTCACTGTTGCTTGACTGTTGGGTGGCGGCTGCTGATCCTGTGCGGCCATTAAGGAGTCAACCAGAGTAGTGAGACTTTCCAATTTTTCTTGAAGGGTGGCAACTGTACAACGGAGCTCAATATTCTCTTGTTCAGAGTGTTCCATTACTCTTCTTATGCTTGAACGAGTATTGTATCTGTGATCTGATTGCGAACACGGTCGGGAAACTTTGAGACGCGACAGCTTGATGATCTAATGGAGAAAGATCCAAAAGATGAGACTCTATACAACAGACTCGATATGCAGAATGATGTATGCAAAAAGAAATTTATGATTTTTTCCAAATATTTTAAGATTATTTCCTTGCAAACATTTGAACACAAACTATTCTTTTATTGAAATAATGGGAAATGTTACAACATTGGAGCATAGCTCCTTACAGAAGCAAATGATAAGTAAAAAGCTAAACAATCCTAAGCATCTTCATCAGACGAAGAACCAAATGCGTTGTGCAGCTTGAGCTTCAGGATTTCTTTCCCATAGTGAGCTTTCAATTCGGCCTTTTCGGTCCTTAGCTTGTCAACAACATTCTTCCAATCGTTAGGAGTTGGAGCGTTGCTTGTTGAGCCTTCAAGCTTTTTCTTGCTTTCTTTGATGTACCTCTTGATTGCAGCGTCTTTCTGTCGGATCTTCTCATCTTTACTCATGAGCCATCCATCTTGATAATAGAGAGTTTCTTCGTGATCTTTCACTCGTTTCTTCAACCTTCTATTTTCCACATCAGTTTTACGAAACTTTTCTTCCCAAGCATCTTTTTCTAACCTCATCTTGGCTAAAGTGTCTTGGTATTCCTCCATAGTGGGAATGTTGGGCAGTTGAGATACCACTGGGAACATGGGTTCTTCATAAACATAAGGCATTTGAAACTCCTTTGCTCTTTTCTTTACCCAGCAGGTGTAGGCGTCCACGGCAATGCAATTTCTTGCCTCACCTTTTTCTTTCCATCGGACGTCGTACCAAGCTCTCACCATTCTTGTTTTCAACCTTTGAGGATCATCCCCTTCTCGGTAAAAGTAGCATTCCACTGCGAGACCAATGGGTTTAGCTGAATTTGCATACCCGAGTTGTCGTCGGGCTAGGACCGGATTGTAGTTAATTCCTCCTTGTGTACCAATGAGGGGTACGTTGGCGAACTCTCCACAACTTTCAATGGTTTCTGTACCACAGCGAGCCAAGGTATACCAACGAATATCATTATTAGTAAGTGACATAAGTCTTCGAGGCCAACGTAAGCCTTCTCGGTTTTCCGTGAAAATAGGAGACTCAGGTAAGTGTGAAACAATCCATTTGAACAACAGAGGTGCACAACATACAATGATTCCACCGCCTTGGCGATTCCTATGATGGACAGAGAAATACATGTCACCAAGCAAAGTCGGAACAGGATTTCCAATCAGAAATATTTTTATGGCGTTGATATCAACAAAGTCGTTGACGTTGGGAAACAGAACCAACCCATAGATGAGCAAGGCTATTATAGCTTCAAAAGCTATCATGCTACCAGTTTCGATGAAATCAAAGGCTTTCTTCATTAGGAAGTGTGAAGTTAAACCCGAGAGGTTTCCTTTGGTAGTCCAATTACTCTCTACTTCAGATTTCTTCAAGTGGATACTTGCTGCAATGACGTGTGACTTAGGAATGACTTCCAAACCATTGAAGGGTATTTTGTCAGACACAGGAATACCCAAAAGATTGGCATATTCTTCCAAGGTCGGTACCAACTGGTAGTCTGGAAAGGTAAAACACCGGTAGACGGGATCATAGAACTGAACCAGAGTCTTGAGAAGTCCTTCATCAACATGAGTGTTCAGGATAGGCAAAAGCTTTCCATAACTTTTCCTAAAATTAGAAGGATCTTGTACAGAAGATGCTAATTCTATCAGTTTTCCCACATCAGGCGCTTTGAAACCGTACTTTTTGGTATACCTTTTTACCCCTTCCATAACTTAATCCTATAATGTTTGCAAAGAAAATCCTCTAAATCTTTGGAGAAATCATGTTTTTATGGAAAAAGATGGATTTTTTAATGAATGTATGAATGCATGGATGCATGGATGCCACATATTCAAACATGGTAAAGCGAACATGGTGACGCAAACATGGTAAAACATGGTAATACAAACATGGTACACAAACATGGTAAAACATGGTAATACAAACATGGTACTGCAAACATGGTACTCAAACATGGTACACATAGGTTCAAAGGTCCAGCGTCACGAGCATGAGGTCAGAGAACAAAAAATGGGATAGTTCTAGTTAATCACCTGCACAACATGTTCTACTGATACGTCAGAGTCTACGTTCTTCTTTCGGATATTACCGGCTTAAACGACTGAACTTGTGAGCCAGAAATATTCTCAAGAAAAACTCGTCTGAGTGTGGCTCTCCCCATGACAACTATCCAAGTCTTCACCTGAATCGTTTCTGCGCCACAACCTAATAAGGCCAGGATGGGTTGGGGTTCTACGGCCAACTCAGCTTCTACAGTTCAATGCAGCAATAATGTTTTCGCTACGAAACATGCTAAACATATATTACCAACAAGGAACCTCCACTGAGCGGAAGGATTCTCACGTACGCCTGTACATGACTATACCCTCCACCTAATTCTTATGTGTACTTAATCCGGGTTAGGATTTGTCCATAATGTATCACTTGTAACAGAACCACACAAGTAACAGAACCAAAGAACCACACATGTAACAGGAATTAAAATGAAAAACAACAATTAGAAATAACCCTTTCTTTGGAAACAATAAAAAGATGATTCCCCAGTGAAGTCGCCATTTTTCTGTCGCGGGGAAAAATCGTATCTTTTTTTGGGATGAGACACCTGATGCCTTCTTTGGGCTCGAGTGCTCAAAAAAATGATTTTTCTTTTGTTTCGACCAAACTTTTTATTGTTTCCAAAGTAGGAAAAGGAAAAAAAAGCTGCAATAACCTTAAAAGTGGGGGAGAGATCTTGGGTAAGAGGGTTGGTTATACGAAGGGAAGGTATTAGCACCCAACGTATCTATAGTACTCTATAGGCTTCTTTGTTGTTTTTGTTTCATTCTGTGTTATTGAGAGGTTCTGTTGTGAGATAGGTGGGACCTAAGGTGTTTGTTTGATTATGCTCGCAAAGATCATCGCAATCTTCTGCATACATATCCCTTAGAGGGAATCAGAGCATCTGTAGCTCGGGTCTACGGGTGCTAAGGTTTGAATGGGTTGGGGGAGAAGTTTTGCTCGCCAAGGATACGACATTGTGCCTACGTATTCTCAAAGGGATGTGAGAAAGTCAGAGCAATCGTAGTTCCCACTTATGCTAGTGGAAGCAAAGGATAACAGACAAATGTCATCTAAATGTTCGATGTGTCTAATCTATATCATCGCATACATTTGTTTGATTTTTGTTTGAAAATCTTTTCATATAAGCCCTGGGCCATGCCACTTATGGTGCTTAGAATGATAAAGATGTTTTTTTAGCCAGCCTTGTGGCAAAAACTTTCAATGAAGTCATCCTTGTGACAAAAAGTTTTGATTAATCAGCCAGCCTTGTGGCAAAAGTTTCAATGAAGTCAGCCTTGTGACAAAAACTTTGATTAATCAGCCAGTATGGTGGCAAGAAAAAAGTTTGATTGATTAGCCAGCCTTGTGGCAAAAAGGTTTGATTGATTGATTGTTTGTGATGATATAGAAGAGATACTTCTATCATGGAGATGATAAATGTCTAATCTCCTAGGGTATTTGATTTGGATATTGGGGATGCTTATAAGAAGCCCGTGGGTCCTTGTACGAAGCCCAAGAGGAGGCTATCCGAGGGTCCTTGCATTGTAAGCCCAAGAGGAGGCTATGGGAGGGACAATCGAGGGTCCTTGCATTGTAAGCCCAAGAGGAGGCTATGGGAGGGACAAGTCGTTTGTAGGAAGCCCAAGGGGAGGCATGGTATAGTTGGTTTGAGCTCTTAGAGTGATTTCACCGGGAAACCATACTCTATGTCCTAACCTAAACTAGGGAGATTCTTTGCACGAAGCCCAATAGGAGGCTATGGGGAACCTAGTGTTGTACTAAGTTGAACAAGTATATATAACATGAACAAACACATGAACAAGTACGTACAAATATGAACAAGTACATGAACAAATATGAACAAGTATGAACAAGCACATATATATGACAAAGTGTGAGTGTATAATGGAGTTTATGAAGGAAATATACCTGTAAGCATGATCCATTTGTATACACGGGGGCTCGGGACTTATACTCGGGGAGAGGCCCACTTGAGTTTATTCAAAAGCTATGTAAACAAGTATTTACAAAAGGCTCGGGACTTATACCTACATGGAGGCCCATGGTATTTTTGGGAAGATTTAAAGAAAACCTTCATTTTTTGATTTGTTGTTCGAAGTTAAAAAAAACAAATTGAACGAGATATATACAAAAAGGTATGTGTACAATGAAATACCTAATTTCATGTACAGGAATGGGACTTATACCTATATGGAGGCCCCTGTTTTATTTTATAAAACATGGTTGATTGTCTTGTTTAAAAGCGCGAGGTTTTGAAAACAGTTTGAAAGTTTTTGTTTTGAAAGAAGTTTTCTGTTTAAAGAAAAACTGTACAAAGAAAAGGAAAGGGACTTATACTCTCTAATATTCGAGAGGCCCATTGTTTTTGAAAATCAATTGATTAATCCAAAAAGATTTGATCAAGAGTTTTTTTTGAAAAGAAAACCAAAAAGAAATGGTTTATTGTTTTGAAAAACGGCGATCGCTTGTTTTAAAACAGTTTTTGAATTTGAAAGAAATTAACTTAATTAAGGTAAAAAACAAATTTTATGCTTAATTGAGACCTAAGTGATTAGGGTTTGATCACAAAAAATATTTACAAGTAATTAGGTTTGAAAAATCAAATAAAAACAATATTTAAAGTATTTAAAAACACTTAAAAACTTGTCTTTTTTAACCTAATAAAAACCATATTAAATAAACATTTTTTTTTGTGATTTTTTTTTATATTCATAAAATACATATATTAAATAAAGAGTGTACAAAAAATGAAGTAAAAATGATGAGTTTTGATTGGTTAAATAATTAGTTAAAGTTATGAAGAAATTGAAGAAAAAAAGTGATAAAAAAATAGAGTTTGGTCCTGCCAGGGTTTGAACCCACGCCCTCACTCTCACCAACCAAAACATGAACCAACTGCGCCACGCTTGTGGCTTGTTAATAACACGCGTTGAACTGATTATATTTTAAAACAAGGATTTGAATTTTCTGAATAAAAAATGGCGCCAAGAACACACCTTCAACTGATTTTTTTGAAAATCTTTGAAACTGAATTGTTTTGATCAAGTAAAGGGTCTATTTCACTCGATTTTCCATAAGGAACATGATGGTGATCTTTAATTTCATTTATTTTTGTTCTAAGATGGTTAATTTTCGCATGAACATGAAGAACCCTAAAACTAAATTTCAACATGAAATCGTGTATGATTGATGAATTATGAAATTGATTGAGGGTTAATGATCAGTGATAGTGCAGAAACAAGATGGCAAAGCAATATTTCATTTATGATGCATGATTCATAGAGTTTGAAGTTCAAGTGTACTTACCTCAAAAACGGCCAAACTGAGAATTGAATTTTGATCTGGAGGTGTTACAGATGCTTTGCAACAATCTGGATAGCTTCAATGATGATTATGGAAGGTGTCTGGATGCTTGGAGTGAATTGAAAACACCTGGAGCAGTTGGTGGTACCCGATCTGCAGTTAAGCCTAAGTGTGAATCGAGCTCGATGATTCTGATGTTTCAGGTTGATGATGAGTGTTTGGATAGCTCATATGTGATATATATGAGGTGTGGGAAGTGTTAATTTGGACAGAAATGAACTGGAATGAAAATTGGCATGATAAGGCTCATCATGTGTTCATATGGAGGTTGAAGAGTGAATCTGAGTTTTGGGGTGATTTGGGGTGTGTGAGTGGTTCAAACACATCCCATATGATGTTTATGAGTTGCTAGAACCATCACTTTGGCCATAACTTCAAGGGTTTGGAGGTTGAGTTTTCTACCTCTTAGAAACTTAAGAAACTTGCATTCTAAGAAAGAAAGAGTAACCTATAATTTGTGAGGTTTTGGTGTGATTTTGAATGAAGTTTGGACCTCTATTTATAGGCCAAGGATTCTGAACTCTAAGCTTTGCAAGTTGATCAAAGAATGGTGATTTGGCATTTGGAGATAAAATGGAATCTTTACATTTAATGCAAATGGTTAAAAGTGACTAACCCATGGTTAAATCTCCAAGCTTCTTATCCTCTTCCATTCTGATCTTCAAATCAGAAAATATCTCTCAATTATTGCATTGATGCATCATTACTTGCATTATAGGTCATGTAGTGTAAGAACTTCGTGAAAATGGCTTGAAATTTCATGCATAATGACCTCTAATGACAAAATTCAAAACCATGGCTACACTCCATATTTTTTCATGCTCTTGGACATTTTGGAAAGCTCATGTTACACACTTCAAAACCCTAGTTGAAAGTTTCTTCAAGACCTTTAAGGAAATGTGTGAAAAAGATCCATGAACTTTGAGAAAAATGAGATTTCAAGTAAAATTTTCAAAAGATACCAACTTTGAAGCTCCATATCTCTTAAATGGTTGATCTTTTGGAAAAAAATTATATGTGTCAAAGTTGTTTATTGGATCAAAATCTACAACTTTCATGTTGGAAGTTTTTTTCAGTTTGTAGGTGGAATTTTGAGAAATTCCTTTCCAAACTTTTGACTTTTTGATTCTTGTTTGATTTTCTTGATTTTTCTTGATCAAATGACTTCATATATCATATATTGATGATTTGAAATTCAAAAGTCATGGTTGACCAAAAATTCCAAAAAGTCAATGGTGATCTTGTACAGTTGACTTTTTCAAACGGATCGCGTTTCTGGAGATTTCAAATGAACCAGGCTATCCTCACCAAATGAATGGTATGAATGGATAATATTGAGGTATTAGAAGATATTTAATCATAGCTTGAGTAGTGGCACCATGTCCTGATTAAAAAGTCAGTTGTTCAGATGAATTAGGTCAAAAACCCTAATTGTCGACCAGATGAAATTGATGACTGTAGGTCTTGAATTGAGATACAATTTCCATTGTATATTGCCATAGGGATTATTTGAAGATGATTGAAACCTTTGAGTGACTTCCTGGGTATTTTTAGGGTTTCCCAAATGTGATCCCTGATTTTCAGTCCCTAATAGTTCAAAATCCTAATCTGAGGATTTGTTTAATCAATCTCTGTGTGAGGGATGTCTTGAACCAATAAATTAGGTCAAGATAATTCACTTGGGGTCTTGAAGTCATGTCCCAAGCCATTAGGTCAAATTCTGAGCAAAAGTCAGGAGTATGCTGCCTTCAGTCAAAACCCTAATCTGGTTGATTCATAGCTTTTGAGCTTGTTGAAATGAAACTTTGAGGACCAGATGGTGACTGTTGATGAAGATAATTCTTTTGAGATGAAGGGAGAACAAAAACCTTATTGATTGTTACTTGTACTGATGAGTGATTTCTTGATTAAACCCTGCTGAGTCACAAGTAGCAAACACAAACTATGCAATTTGTTAGAGATGCAAATGATGCATATGCAAATGATATGAGGTGGTATCTTAGGTCAAAAATTTGGGTATGACACCTGGAGACATGCGATAAATGTAGATTTCACCCCAAAGGGAATCTTGGATCCTATCTTCCCTGATTGGGCAGGACAGTCATTGAGCTGGATAACCTCGAATTTACCATTCGAGATGAACTTAGCTTCATATTATGTACATCCCCCACAAATAAATGAGGTCCTTAAGGTTGATTTCTTTAATACGTTTTTCCTCCTCGAGGCTGATGTTGGTAACTTTATGATTTCCTTCTGTATCATGATACACTATCTTCAGGTGGACCAGGGATGCTACCGCATCTAGTTTTGTCAAGAAGGATATCTCCATAATCTCTTTAAAGATGTTCTTAGATGGAATTACATGAAAGCATAAGGTTAAATTTCTCTCACTTACTCTTTCTACCAACAACAACATTAGATCTAGCATTTTATAAGGGTAAGTTGTCGAATTATTGAAGGTCAGCAAATCTCTGTCGCTATGCAAATTCAGATATAGTTTTGGTATGTATAGTTGCTCCAAATTATTAATGTAGAATATATTTTAAGAGCTACGATCATCTACGAGCAATACTGTTAGAGTACGATCAATGATATTAACTTCCTAGATTAATGGTAACTGAGTGTTAAAAGTTCCATCAATTTTTTCCTGATCTAGAAATCCTCTCACCAATTTATCTTTTCTTTTCTATCTTGCATCAATTGTTGTTCGGAGGAGGCACTCTGATGGTGATTTTAAGTTGGATGTAGCGACATTACGGATCTCGTCAATAGTTGATGATTGTGGCAAGATGGATCCTGAAGCTTCAACAAGATCCTTTGATGCGACCAATAGACTTGCTGTCACCGTCTCCATTTTTTGGCGGGGATCTGACTTTGGAACGAATATGATCTCTTTTTGGAATTTCACATAAATAAGGAGTCATGTCCAACAGACGGAGCCAATGTTTCTTTGTGGAACTAAAATTAGGTATACATTGATAGTGAAGAATCTTAATCTGATTGTGCTGATCTTCGATATGATTGTGCGAGAGTGGACCTTCAAGATTAGCACTAAAACATCCATGTCAATTAATAATTCAATATATATATATATATATATATATATATATATATATATATATATATATATATATATATATATATATATATATATATATATATATATATATATATATATATATATATATGTATATAAACTACTACATTTGCAAGTTAGTTTTGAATTTTTATCAATTATGGACAATTTGTAAAATATATTTTTTTCAAATACACATTTGTAATGATGAGAATTTGTTTTTAACAGTAGAGAAACTTACCTTTTATATAGATTTTACAAATGGTCGAGTTTGTTTTCCGTTTGTCTTTTATTTTTATCAACTCTAAATTATTTAATTATAAAATAGCACGTAAATATATGCAAAAAAAATTAATTACTATATTTAATAATGAATTAATCTCTCCAACTCAAATGTATAATTAAATCTTTACAAGTTATCTATATATATATATATATATATATATATATATATATATATATATATATATATATATATATATATATAATTCGTTAAGAATTTATGATTTAGAATAGTTCTTATAGTTGTTGAGTTGGAGAGATTAGTTGGATATTAAATATAGTGATTAACTAATTATAAAAAAAATATGTATTTGTAAAATCTATATAAAAGGTAAGCTTTTCTTCTCTTCAGCAAAAAACAAAAATCTGATAATTACTAATGTGTATTTGAAAATTATATTTACAAATTGTGCATAATTGATTTGATCATCAAATTTGAAAAGTCTAAACAAATTAAAAATTAAGGTTGTAGTTCTTTATTGAGATAAGGTTCAGATGATTATCAAACGTAACACTTTGCAACATACGCTCTTATGTTGTGTTTGTATTATATTGAAAAGTAACATTGCTGTAATGTTATTGTGCAGTTGTTTTGAGAGGAAGAAATGGAGAAAAGTAGAATATTTTTGGTGGTGCTCTTGTTGTCGGAGTCATTAGTAGCTATGGCAGAAGCTGAATATTTGAAATACAAAGATCCAAAGCAGCCATTGGATACTCGAATTAAGGATCTTGTTGATAGAATGACTTTGGAAGAGAAAATCGGTCAAATGCTTCAAATTGAGCGCACGGTTGCTTCTGCTGATATTGTGAACAAGTATTACATTGGTAAGATTTTGTTAATGATATGATTATTCGTTGTGAATCTGAATTGCGACGCCAAGGTTTATGATATTTAACCGCAAGAAAACATTATTGTAGGGAGTCTTCTGAGTGCCGGTGGAAGTGTTCCTAAGGTGAATGCAACTGCAAATGATTGGGTTGATATGATAAATGAGTTTCAGAAAGGTGCATTGTCGACAAGGCTTGGAATTCCAATAATATATGGAGTTGATGCTGTTCATGGTCATAACAATGTTTATAATGCTACTATTTTTCCTCACAATGTTGGTATAGGAGCTACAAGGTAAATAAATAACCATTATACTCATATTTATTGTTGTTCTGTAATGGAACCAAAGTTATCGATAAAAGAGAGTTATAGCTTGATGCAGTGTTATTATACGCTTTTGATGTGATGGAAAAGGAGTTGGCTTGCAGTATTAGCTCTTCAGCGCTATATGGCCTTTGCCCTTTAGGTCTTGTGGGCCTCCTGGAACAAATTTTTTTTTATGTTTCTTTGTATTGATGATCTAATTTCTTTGAATCTGTAGGGATCCTCAACTAGTGAAGAAGATTGGTGATGCAACTGCTCTTGAAGCCAGAGCGACCGGAGTTTCATATCTCTTTGCTCCTAGCGTTGCGGTAAATAAGATAATCAAAATTACATTTATTTCAATCGCATATTACCAAAGATAGTCGTTTGTTCAAATTCTGCTATGTTGTAGTATGGTTATTACCACTATTTAACAATTTTGTTATATCTTATTAGGGTCTTCTTTGAGGGTGTGTAAAATAGTGCCCCTAATTATTTTTTCACCTTTAAATTATGATTAACCAATACATGGTCTTAGAAAACTTAAGACAATCTTGCTTATAAAGTATATGTTTGTATAGGTTTGTAGAGATCCAAGATGGGGAAGATGTTATGAAAGTTATAGCGAAGATCATAAAATTGTTCAAGATATGACCGAGATCATTCTAGGATTACAAGGTGATCTCCCTCCAAATTCACCCAAGGGGGTTCCATATGTTGCCGGAAATAATAAAGTAGCAGCTTGTGCAAAACACTATGTTGGTGATGGTGGAACGACAAAAGGAATCAATGAGAATAACACAATTATAACCACACATGAATTACTTAGCATTCACATGCCAGCTTACTATGACTCAATTATTAAGGGTGTCTCGACCATCATGGTTTCTTACTCAAGTTTGAATGGACAAAAAATGCATAGTAATTACGATTTAATCACAGAATTTCTCAAGAACACACTCCATTTTAGAGTAACACTTTACTTCATAAATCTCTCATTTTATATATCAAATGCTGGTGTTTATCAATATATGTATGCTTAAAAATTTATGTTTATATTTTGCAGGGTTTTGTCATATCAGATTTTTTTGGACTTGACAAGATAACTTCACCTCCTCATGCTAACTACACATATTCAATTGAAGTTGGAATCAATGCCGGAATTGACATGGTAAACTATTATTTTTTTTCAATTTTGCTTAGTATTTTTATAGTAAGGAATGAAACTTTTCTTTTTGAAAACTCAGTGTCCGTCCCTAGGATTGACTAATATCTGGGACATTAATTTCACCGTCCAATTGCCGAGATCCCTTTTAAAGTCATAGAAAAAGTTTTGCATGAATTCACCCAACACTAAATTTGTAAAGAATCAAACTTGATATTCTAAAGCTTACAAGCACTCACACTTTTTGCATATAAATCAATGGTTTTAGAGATAAAAAATATGGTCTTTTTAATACTAAACGTTGTAATGTCGCAGGTGATGACTGCACGTGACTTCCCAGAATTCATAGATATCTTAACTTTACTAGTGAAAAAAAATATTGTACCTATGAAAAGAATTGATGATGCAGTGGAGAGAATTTTGAGAGTCAAGTTTGTGATGGGTTTATTTGAAAATCCATTGGCTGATTACAGTCTTGCCAGCCAACTCGGGAGCCAGGTTAGTCGATAAACTTTAAATTACATATGTCTTTAGTCCCTATAAAATTATAAAACAATATATTTGCACCATAATTTGACAGGAGCATAGAGAATTGGCTAGAGAAGCTGTGAGGAAATCGTTGGTACTATTAAAGAACGGTGAAAACGCTGATAAGCCGTTGCTTCCTCTTCCAAAAAAGGCTCCAAAAATACTTGTTTCTGGAAGTCATGCTGATAATCTAGGCTATCAATGTGGTGGATGGACGATTCAATGGCAAGGAGTTAGCGGTAACAACATTACTAGTGGTACCACAATTCTGAGTGCAATAAAAAATACAGTTGACAAAGACACTGAGATAGTCTATCAGGAGAATCCATCTCTCGAATATGTAAAATCAAATGATTTTTCATATGCGATTGTGGTAGTCGGAGAGACACCCTATGCAGAAACAAATGGTGACAGCTTGAACTTAACGTTATCCGGTAATGGAGCAGAAACAATAAACAATGTATGTGGTGGAGTGAAATGTGTGGTTGTGTTAATCACTGGAAGACCTGTCGTTATGTTACCATATGTCGACATAATTGAAGGACTTGTTGCAGCATGGCTTCCTGGTAGTGAAGGTTATGGTGTCACAGATGTTTTATTTGGTGATTATGGATTTAGTGGTAAGCTTCCAAGGACATGGTTTAAGAGTGTTGATCAGTTACCTATGAATGTTGGTGATTCCCATTATGATCCTTTGTTTCCATTTGGATTTGGTCTTACAACTCAAGGTCTTAAGACTACTTAGAACTTATTAGACTCTGTTTGGTGTTGTATGATATAAGTGCATTTTTGTAATAAAGTATCAAATAAAGTCAATAGTTTTCATAAGTTATCCAAACATGCCCTAGCTAGTAAAACGGCACCCCAACAGAGAAAATAGGAATCAACCATGTAATATTCATATGTTCTACATTCCGACCAAAATCAATGTTAAGTTAAAAAGGTTTGCAGAATATTATATATAAGTTAAAAACTATCATGTTATTTACACTTAATTTGGATACTAACATAATATTGTATATAGTATATTAATCCAACCACAAGTTTATCAAGCACCTTATAGTTTAACTACACAAGTATTTGCACAAAATCTAATATTATATCCAAAAACATGAAAGACAACCCATCACTTGATTAACAAATAAACGTTAATAAACTTAAAGCAACAAAACAGATTAGTACATATTGAAAATACCTCCTAAATCACTATCCTTCCCTAGCCGCCTCATTACACCATTTGAGCTGTTTTCATTGCATCCTCCAGCACTTTCATTGTGTTGGGTATGAGGAGGTAGGTTTACTCCCCACATTGACTAAAGATATAGCATACTCAATGCTTATCTATGAAGCACGAACACAAATAGTGACACCGGACACGCCACTGACATTGACACATTGACACCGGTAATAATTTAAAAATAAATAAACAAATAAATTGAATGCAAATACAAGTATCAGTTTCATGTCGGTGTCGGTGTCTGAGGTGATTATAAATCTTGAGCATTTCTTAAAAGCTAGTTTTATAAAGATGAATTAAGGCTAATTCAAATACTGAATATAGCTGAATTCTAATGCGTGAGACCACGATTTATTTAGTTTTAAAGGTAATATTCATTCCGGAGCTATAAATTTGCTTATTCCTCTATTACTGCACATTTCTTTTCACTACTAGTAAGATAAATAAACCATACATAATGTTTACCAGATTAATTTTTTCCGAGTTTCTGACACATTCTAAAACAAATTGGTCAAGAAAGATCGATATGAAAGAACATAAAATATGTATCTAGTTATTCGGTACTTGCTATGAAACCCCAACACAAACAGAGACGAGAAACTAACATGAACACATATATGTCTTTAGTCTAAGTTGTCGGTGATATTGGCAACGGGAGATAAAAGTCCAATACATTAATTTATCTAAGAATCATGATTTAAAGTGAACTCACTCATGTTCACTATCTAAATTTCCTTTTCGATATGAACACTTTTAATCTTATATCAAGAAAAATCTTTTAACTAAAATATTTTCGGAGTTAAGTATATTAATATAATGCAACTATGATTAATTATCACCATAATAAATTCCAATAAGTTAATAACAGTTAGTAATACACACATCACAACTACAATTCCAAAATCAAATTGGTTTGGTTTTGTAACCAATTATCCGAACTAATCCAACTCTAAAATCCAATTATCTAAACTACAATTCCACAAACCAATTATCCAAACTGACCCGTTTTCAAATTCAGTTATATGAACAATTCCTAACCTTAAAATCCCAGTTTATCAAAACTAGTTTGACTCTTAAACCAGTTATCTGAACTGTTCCAGTTCTTCCGGTTCTTAAACCATCTAAAAGAAAGCAAATATCCCAAATTTCTACTAGTTTCTGAAACTCTTTACCAAATCAAGCCTACTCATCTAGCACAGTATCCATCTGATATTTGTTCCCATGTAATTCAATTTAATTTTCACAATTGTTTCTAAAGATATTATAAGCCAAAATTGTTCCCATGTAATTAAATTTAATTTTTCCCATGTAATTCAATTTAATTTTCACAATTGTTTCTAAAGATATTTGTTTTCTTATATAAGGTTCTTTTAATAATAAAAAGTTTTAATATACATAACAATAATAATTATAATAATATGAATAGATAGCCTTTTATACTTGTTTTCATTTTCTCGAATTAATAAAATTTTATAAAGGATTTTTAAATATAAATTATAAATAATAATAATAAAGGTCTGTCAATAATATATTATAAAGTTGGTTGGTTGCAAAATTTTAACATGTGATTTTAATATTATTTGTTATCCATTAAAAGAGTAATTTGAATTTTATTAACTTAGATATATTAATTATAAGATATTTTAACATAAAATTACATAGCTCTTTAAATAAACCTCATAAAAATGATTTTCGTGAGAAATAATCAAAATAATTTTTCATCACAGTAGAATTTTAATATTAAAACTTTAACAATATGAAGACATATTTTAAAATTGAAAACAACATTTATTTGATTAGATAGTGCAATAATGTCATCATTTGTTTCTGTAACGTTGTATTTTAATTATTACGCAAAATAATATTCTATTTTAACAACCACTAAAAAAATACTTAAATTAAGTATTACAATTTATTTTAGGAAAATAATGAAAATTAATATTAATTAAATATTTATTTACATTTTTTATAAGTTGTCAATAAATAACTTCATATTTACATTTTTTTATAAGTTGACAATAAATAACTTCATATTTATATTTTTTTTATACTATTCGTTACTTTAAATCCAAATGTGAATGTTTATTAATTTAATTTAAATTTATTTTATTTAACAAATATATATATATATATATATATATATATATATATATATATATATATATATATATATATATATATATATATATATATATATATATATATATATATATATATATATATATATATATATATATATATATATATATATATATATATATATATATATATATGGGGACGACTCAAGTGACACTACAACACGGAACAGCTTTCACAGCGCTTTTTTTGGCCTTTAACAGCGCTTTAAAGCGCTGCCAAAGCCAGCGCTGGCGTAGGCTACGAAAGCGCTTTTAAAAGCGCTCTGGTAGACCCCCCCTTTAAGAGCGCTTTCCTGGAAAAAGCGCTCTGGTAGACCCCCCTATGAGAGCGCTTTTTCCAGAAAAAGCGCTCTGGTAGGCCCCCCTATGAGAGCGCTTTTCCAAAAGCGCTTTTGTATGCTGCGTAATTTTTTAATTTTTTTTGCTTTTTTACTGGTCTTTGCCAGCGCTTTTACTAAGAAGCGCTCTAGTATGTGGACCTTTAAGAGCGCTTTTTAGAAGCGCTGTAGTTGCTAAATGAGGTATTTTTATGTGCAGCCTATAATTTAATCCTCCCAGTCGACCTGTAATGTTTTCGACCTGTAATATTTTCGACCTGTAATATATTTTCGACCTGTAATATATTTTCGACTATATTATTTCAGCCATCAGTAAGACAATATATATACTAATATATACCATTATAATATCCAAAATTATATATATACATCATTACAAAATTATATATATACATCATTACAAAATCAACAATATTATAGTTCAAATCTGCATGAAAAATAGCTTAATATAAAATTGACACAATTCCTCTTTGATTTCTTCTAACTTTAGCTTCGAGTACCCAGCAGCACGGAATTCGTCAAGGTACTATAAAACAAAAACATAATATGAATAATATATTTAGGTAAATGTAATAAATTATATGAAATTATCTTAAGTTATAACTTTATACCGTGGGAGGAATCTCTAATTGATTCGCCTGAATGATTTCTTTCATAAACCTCAATACAAAGTATCCGCAGTCTGAACTGTTACGCTGTAGCGGACACTACATAGAAAAACAAATAAGATTCTATATAAGTTGTCTTGTTTTACCAAGTAGCATAAATATTATAAGCAAATTTGTGAAAAGTAATGTACCTGCACTTCGATCCAGGTGATGTTGTTTGATTTAGTCCGGGATACCTGTGCGTCCCGTTGACTACGGAATACTTGTATTGATCTAATTAACAAATATATAAAAGCATATGTTTAGATCAATCCCACAAATAAGTAAATATATAAATATACACGAATATATATTTAGAACGATCCTACTTACAAATCAACGATTTCCTTCATGGCCGGATAATTGGTCCATTCACCCTTTACCGAATTCAGATAATACACGACTTCCCTTATCGGGTTGATAGCAAGCAGCAACCAGTGTGCTCTATAAATTAAAACAATAGGTTATATGAAAATATTGCTATACACTAAAGAAACAGAGATTAGATGAATAAAGAATGAGAAACTAACCCTACTGGTCGGGTATTATACGCCCAAAGATGCAGACATTCTGTATTGCCGGTGGACATGAATCTATCGACTAAGCGCTGTCTAACAGATTCCGGATCCGAAACAATTTCCATTCCGCTGCAATGGGCGGAAGACACGAACCGGAATCTGTTAGACAATGCAGTCCCGCGCAACACTCTGTCATACAACAACCTTAAATAAAAACATAATAAACATTAGATTCTTTTCATTGAAAAGTGTAAATAAATTATATTGTGGGACTAATTAAATAATATATCGGATGAGTGAATATTACCGGATGTATGATTGCATATTACTGACGCCTAGTTGATCTTGGTTAAAAATCTCTTGCAAGTCATCAATTGTAATATGTGACTTGAACTCAATACCGAAGACACTTTCATCCATATCGATTTCCCGTAAAGCACCATCCTTCATATCGGACATATCAACCATTGTTGCGAGTGTCGCCCGGTATCGAGGCACAAAAGCACCGCCTTTTCTTGCCGCTTGCTTCGGAGGACCACTGGGTGGTACGCTACGAACCTGCTGCGTCACTTGTTGTGACTCCCGAGCGGATGCCTAAAAATCATATAAGTTAGGTAAAATATAAAATCATGCATATTTTGATTCAGATTATATATTAACACTTTAAATGTACCTCTTTTAGCGATGCAACAGACTCCTCCTCCTGTAAAATCCCTTTACCCTTAATTGCGGGTTTTATAGGAGCAGTCTAAAAATAAAATGTAAAACATAATTAATAAACGGTTTAGAATTGACATTCGAAAACTAAATGATTCATAATCGTTTTCAATTTACCTCATCACTAATGGTAATGAGCTCCGAGGGCCATGCAACAAACGATCCTATTGCATCTCGCAGCAATGTCGTCTCTGAGACCATGTCAGGTACCGGTAGAATCGCATCATGATCTAATACAACATCCACCGATACTTTCAGGTGTCCATCCGGGAGCGGTCTATGGTGAAGTAAATCTCCCAAAGTGTTGTGCACTTTTCCCTTGCCAACTAGTCGATAACTCGGTTCCGATAAGTATAGTTGGCAAGATGAAATGCCCTAAACCAATAGTAAATATAAAGTCATTATCATTAATAAAATAGAACAATTTAAAAGGAAAAAAAATTATAATTACCTCGGGAAATTTCCTTTGATAGTTGATACTAGCCTTATCACTAGTTTCTTTCACCGATGAAGTGTTGCACTTTTCTCTCATATACGCCTCTTTATCTCTTTGCAATTCAGAGACTTGTGCTTGCAATTCCGCCAACTTTTGCAACACTTCTTCATTTGAAGGATTTCTTCTCCTAGGACTCTTGTAAAAAGAGGTTGGAGTCACACCATGACCCTTACCCCTCACCCGACCGGGATACTCGGGAGCATCTAGTACTCTACTAAGTACGCTCTCCTCACCGGTGGATGCCGATTGCGACAAGGTCTCCTGTAATTCATTTACATTTAAATAATTATTAGTGGAGATAAAAAGTCATTTATATATTAAAAAATATTTGATTTAATTAAAGACATAGTATTATACTTACACATTCAGTATAAACTCTCTGAACATCGGGATCGACAGCGTGATTCTTGCCCACACGAGCTTCCTTCCACAACACATGTACAGGAAGTGAAGCTTCCTCACTTTTAGTCTCCTCCAACTATGCATTGACACAAACGATAAAATCGTCAATTAAAACATGCACATGTAGACAATTAATTAAATCGAATTTCTATTTACTTACAATTTTATCCTCTAAGCGTGCATATCCCAAACGCCCTTTTTTGTATGGATACGCGGGTTTGGATGCTCTCTCCCTATTCGTGGCACTCTTTTTCTGAAAAGCTTCATCTCTTTGCTTTACAAACTCAGCCCAATCTGCTTCATCAATGAAGGTCGCATACTTTGTTGGCCGTCCCGGTGCATTTTCAAGAAATTTTCCATCTTTATCCTTAAGATAGGTGTTTGTCAAAAAACTTTTCCACCCTCTATATCTCTTGCCGGCCAAACTAAGTATGTAGCTTTTACGTTCATCTGGTATCTCAAAAGTCCTCTGCAAAAAAACGTACGCATAGTGTGTTAGTATAAATAATTTAAACAATTTATCGTCAAGATAATAACAACAATTAACCATATATGATATATACCTGAAGCTCTTCCCAAATCGCTTGTTTTTTCTCCTCCAATTCTAAATTTTTCGTTTTCGATTTCCAGGTAGCTATGGAGACCGGAATATGCATACGGACAAGTGTACCAATATAACTTGTCAACTTTGCAGAATTAGGACCAATTGGTTGTTTATCAGAATTCCATTCCAATCGGTATACTAATCCTTGGTCTCTATGTCGTATGATACTCCTCATAATAGTGATGCCTCGTGCAACCTCTTTTGCTTCAGTATCAGGTGGAGCATTTGTATCCGAAGCAACTCTTTCTTGTGAGTTTTCTTGTAAGTTTTCAGGTGGGTTTTCAGGTGGAGCATCTCTATCTGAAGCCATTGAACCTGTATCAAACAAACTAAAGCACATTAGTACACTATTAATAAGCTAACAATCTATACAAGTCAAATGGAAGTCAAACCATGCATGTACAAGTAAATCGGAAACGAAATCGGTACAAATCAAAATAAGCGTAAAAAAGAAAGTTATCGGAATTGAACGAAATTTACATGGCTATGGTAAAACGTCGCCACGGACTCAAAAACAAAGTCGGTTTTCCGAAATTCAGACCCTAAGCCCGACTTTTGATTACGGGCAGAAGCAAAACCGATAAAAAAATAGTCCCGAAATGTAAAGATAAGTGCATGAGCAGCTCCGGAATCGTCAAAATAGTATAGTTACATGTAAAGAAGTCAAACACTTAGCAAAAAGAACCACCAATAGTTATACTCAAACCCGACACATAACTATGCTAATGTGAGTATTTCGAGCCAACAAACAAAAGATCTATAGATCAACCAAAATCATATTCAACTTAAAAAAACAATATACTTTGTATAGTTATGGTCATAATTTGTTATGCCAATAATTTGTATAGTTATTAGTATGTCATATTTAAGCATTCATTCCATATAATTTTTGGTGCCAATAATTTGTATAGTTATTAGTATGTCATATTTAAGTATAGCGAAACAGTATAAGATAAATAACCTAGAAGAGACCATACCTAACTTAACTCAATTATTTTACTATGTTACTAATATTGTGTTTGTAAGAATGAATAGAAAGAGAACAGAAAGAGAGCAGTATTTGTAAGAATGAACAGAATGCCAAACAAATTTCGATATAAACCAACAAAACACAATTAACCTAACAAATTCAATACGTCTAACAATCGAAGTCAGCAACAGGTAATTTTCACATTAACAAGAGAAACATTTCACATAGAAAAGCGGAAGTAAATCAACTTAGAATTTAAAAATACCTACTAAGGATTGTGGCATTTCATCAATTATCAACTCAAATCATTTCTTTCAGGCATTTCATCAAACAAGTTGCAGGCAGAAGTTCAATCTTTGATACCAAATAAAATTTACACTGAAAATTAAACCTAAAACTCACCGGCGGTGGATAAAACGAGTGACGGAGGAGAAGCCGACGGAGGGACGCCGACGGTGGTTGCTGATGGTGGTGGACGGAAGGGTTTCGCGTGCAATGAGGGTTTGTGGATGAAGAACAGTGGTGGACGGAAGCTGGGTTCTGCAGAAAACGAAAGAGAGAAATGAGAAACAGTAACGCGTGTTTTGGTTTTTAATTTTTAGTAATAAAGGCTACTAAAGCGCTTCTGAAAAGCGCTCTCATAGCCTGGTCTATACCAGCGCTTTTGACAAAAAGCGCTCTCATTAAACACCCCTACCAGAGCGCTTTTGAAAAGCGCTTTCGTTCCCCCCACGTTCCCCCCACCTACCAGAGCGCTTTTGTAAAGCGCTTTCGTACCCCCCCCCTACCAGAGCGCTTTTGAAAAGCGCTCTCATAACCCCCCCCCTACCAGAGCGTTTCTTAAAAGCGCTTTCATACCCCCCCACTATTAGAGCGCTTTTTTAGCGTGTTTTTTAATTTTGTCTTTAGCGAAGCCTATGCCAGCGCTTTTCCTAAAAGCGCTTTCGTAGGGGTGCTGCTAAAAGCCAAATTTGGCGTAGTGTGAGAACACTTGGTTATTATGAGAAATGAGAACAATGAATCACGACCATTAAATTTGATTTTAATGGACTGGATTGGTTTCTCTTTCTAGGATCCAGTCCTTTAAATATTAAGGATCTTAGAAAGAGAAACCAATCCAGTCCATTAAAATCAAATTTAATGGTCGTGATTCATTGTTCTCATTTCTCATAATAACCAAGTGTTCTCACTTGAGTCGTCCCCTATATATATATATATATATATATATATATATATATATATATATATATATATATATATATATATATATATATATATGAGAATAACATATTTATATGAGAATGTGAGAATGAATCTGAACCATTGGATTTTAAAATAAATGGTGGAGATTATGGGTGAATCTTTTTTTTTTCTCTCCTGCATCTTGAAATAAAATAAGTAGGAGAGAGAAAAAAAGATTCACCCATAATCTCCGCCATTTATTTTAAAATTCAATGGTTCAGATTCATTATCACATTCTCATATAAATATGTCATTCTCATATGATATATATATATATATATATATATATATATATATATATATATATATATATATATATATATATATATATATATATATATATATATAGAGAGAGAGAGAGAGAGAGAGAGAGAGAATCACATGAGAATGACTTTTTTATATGAGAATGTGAGGCTGAATCTGAACCATTAAATTTTAAAATAAATGGTGGAGATTATGTGTAAATATTTTTTCTCTCTCCTCCCTTATTAAAATAAATGATGTAGGAGAGATAAAAAAAAGATCCACTCATAATCTCCACCATTTATTTTAAAATCCAGTGGTTCAGATTCATTCTCACAATCTCGTATAAATATGACATTCTCATATGATATGCCATATATATATATATATATATATATATATATATATATATATATATATATATATATATATATATATTGACATGCTATGTTTTCTCTCTATTACCGAGTAAAGTTGAGTCCCATCCGTTAGTTTGTGGATCGCGATCTTACACAATAATTACCGGTGCTTGTATCAGGTTAGTCGCCCTACCTAAATTAATCATCATATCGGTCCGTAGGCTGCATTGTCTGAAGTAGACTGTCATACCCTAATTTTGACCCCCCCTGAGAAGTCACACCTACATACTTTTCATCAAATTCAAAACAAATGCTCAGAGCAGTCACTTAGTCATCTGGCACTTAATCAAGGATGTTGAAGGTCAAAAGAGCACAGGCAAAGGATCAATCTATAGAAGGATTAGTCCCCAATACAATCATAGGACTCAAAAGCTTCATTTTATTCACCTATGATTGATTAGACACCAATCATCTGGACTCAGGTTTGCTTAGTTCACCAATCTAGGGTTTTGAGCCCATCAAGGACTGCAATCAGAGACCACATTTGGGAAACCCTAAAAAGCTCTAGTGCTTCACTCAAAGGCTTCAATCATCTTCAAATGATCCATATGACAATATCCATAGGGCATTACACTTTAAGTCAAGATCTACAGTCATCAATTTCATATGGTCGACAATTAGGGTTTTAGACCTAATTCACTTGCACAGTTGACTTTTAATTAGGACATGGATCCACCATTTAAAACATGGCTCAAGAACCTCTATTACTTCAATATAATCCATTCATATCATCCATTTGAGGAGGAGGACTTGATTCATTACCAAAGTCCAAGATTTCACTTCATTTGGAAAAAGTCAATTGTACAAGATCACCTTTGACTTTTAGGGTTTTGGATCAAAATACGACTTTTAAGGATCAATATCATCAACATATGATTATTAAAGTCATTTGACCAAAGAAAATCAAGAAAATTCATCAAGGATCAAAAAGTCAACAAAAAGTCAAACTAGTGCATTTTGACCTAGTTCATGGATCTCAAAATGTCACCTACACAACTCAAAAAAATTCCAACATGAAAGTTGTAGATCTCATCAAATAAAATAACTTCTCACAAGGGAACTTTTTTCAAGAGATCAATCATTTGAGAGATTTAGGCTTTGGAAGTTATAGGTCATAAAAACTTAGAAAAATTCTAAGTGTTTTTAACCTAGTTTTCTTCCAACTTTAGGGCCTTTTTTCACAAATTTCCCAAATGATTCTGAAGAAACCCCAAACTAATGAATTTAAGTGATGTTTAGGGCTTTCCAAATTATGTTCAACCTTCTCCAAATTCATTTTGAGCTAGGAGTTATGCTTGTTCAAAGTTGGCCTCATGAAGTAAAATTATAGGTCATGTACCACTTTGAAAATTTGCAATTTTGATCAAATGACTTCACCAATGGATGCTACACGACCCATAACACATAAGAAAAGATGCCATGCATTCATTTTCACCATGGCATGAGAATTGAAGAATATTCCCAAAACAAGAACATGTGATTATGTAATGATTACATTTGGGAATTTATGGCAGATGGATGAATCACCAAAGGAATCTTCTCACCAACCAATTGTATCACACTCTACATCAGAAATGTTCCCTAAGATCACAAGAGATCAAGGGATAGGGAGCTAGCTCGAAAATGCAATGATCACATCTTGATATTCTTTGAAATTTCTTCATACTTAAGAAACCAAACTTACTTCACTAAGCAAGCTCTCTACATCCAAATGCTCTGAACCTTTTGCCTATAAATAGAAGAGCCCTCCTCAGTATTCAACACAACAAAGCAACTCTACTTCTTGCTTTCTCTTTCTCTCCCTCATGCTTATGGTTTTCAAAAGTTCTTTGGCAAGAAGAATCGATTTCTTCAAACCAGAGCTCTTCTTTTGAAAGTAAGCATTCTAACATCTCAAGGGGGTTCATTAGAAGTGATCCAAGCACCTGGATCATTTCTGTAAGTGGAGGAACACCATAGTCACTTCTATTTTGAAGATCGAGCAGTTAGAGGTCTGTAGCACAATTCAGGAGGTGTCAAGCAAGTCCAAGCATCCATACAGGTTCCTTAGGGTGTGGTGAACCCATCCAGATGGTCGCAGCTCATCTGTAAGTTCAGAATTCTCAACCTCCATGTTCACTTGAAGCTCAAATCGAAAGAGTCGAGCAGGACAATTCTGAAGAATTCAAGTTACAATAAGCATTCAATTAGCATCACTTAGTCCCCAGGAAGCTTTTGGGATCATTCAGCCATAGCCAAAAGTTCTCCACCATAGCCATCGACCTCCATTTTCAGAGGTATTTTTTCAAACTCTAACACTCATATTTAAGTACTCTTCTTAATATATCTCATTACCAGTTTGTTCAGCATCATCAGAGGATTAAAAACCCTCTATCATCATTCATTTATTCATCTTGTTCATCATTTAATTTTAAAATTAGAGTTTATGTGTTCTTCGTGTTCATACTGAAATTCTTTAGTTACACTTAGAATAAATGAATTCTGAACCCATGATCATGTTCCTCGTCCAAAAACGAGCAAAATTGATGTTAACATCATACCATTTGGTTGAGAAAGCAGAGAGTTAGAAATTCAAATTCTCAAGAGCTCAAGGAAGAAGAAGACTATGGTGGCGCGCAAATTTGAATCCCCCTGGCTTTTCTAAAATAAAACTAATTCATTGTGGTTATATTGCAAACTGAGCGCGTAGCTCAGCTGGTGAGGTTTTGTGGAGTGGTTATCAAGGGCGTGGGTTCGAGCCTTGCTAGGACCAAAACCAATTTTTTACCACTTTTCTTTTCTAATTTCTTCATAA
The DNA here is from genome assembly GCF_029867415.1 of Vicia villosa. Taxonomy (NCBI): domain Eukaryota; kingdom Viridiplantae; phylum Streptophyta; class Magnoliopsida; order Fabales; family Fabaceae; genus Vicia; species Vicia villosa. The sequence goes on along the minus strand of NC_081184.1, from coordinate 21,537,110 downwards.
CTTTAACCATTTAATTCACCTATCAAATTATTTCATTTTAACTTCATTTTTCACACACTTGTCAAATAATATATCTATTTTATGATGTTAGACGCTGGCCTATAGATCTAGAGGGGGGGTGAATAGATCTCTCTAAGTTTTTACAGATTTTTCTACAGACTCGAGCGAAAGCGGTTCTGAATCGACTTGCGTCTATTCTGGACCGCTATTGCAAAGGTCGTATGTGTTTCAAAACCGAAGAGTAAGTGGAATTGATGGTGAAGTAATATGATAGCTAACCAATACGTTTAACAACTGAAATCCAATTAACTTCTAGATTGACAACTTTGATTTGCAATGCAGTAAAATTGGATTAAGCAAAAACACAAACACTTGGTGATACGTTCAAATTGATAGTGATTCAAGTTGTGGTGAATTGTGATGTTTGTGCAGAACTTTAATTCACAATTTTAACACTCGAATCGTTGATCAATTTTGCACTTATAACCAATTATGAAAAGAAAGTAAAAGAGAAAGTAAAAGCGACAAGAACACGATGTTTGTTTAGGCAGTTCGTCGATCGTCCTCGCTACGACTACGTCTGCCCCCAATTCCAAATTGAAATTGGGTAATCTTTCATTAATGTTGAAAGTAGTATATACAAAGAAGATAACAAAGCGATAAACGATAAACCAATTATGTCGATCCTTTGAATCTTCTTCCCCCTTAATCTTGAGTCAGATCAAGGTTATCCAAGAGCTTCACTTTGATTCCCTTCTGCAGTGTCTTGATTCCTTGAACTCCCCGTTCCTCAATCGTTACACTCAGCCGAATCCTCAATGAACGCCTCTTGATAAAAACCCCCAAGAACCACCCGTCGTGGAGGACAAAACCCGCAGATTTTATTCACCAACAAACCCCACGAACCTTCACCCACTAGGAATCTTCAATTCCGTTCCATGGACGTTATCGAACTCATCACTAACCCGCAACGCAAGAATGATTATGTGTAATTGTGTTGGAGATGATGAAGAACGAAGATGAGAAGCGTTTGTGTATCTTTCAGTCGTTGGTGTTGTTTGAATAATTAACCCTTGCACAATATATATAATTGCATAACAGTTAGAATCAAGAAAAACTGATTTTTGAACTTTCTTGATCAGTTAGGTCGACCACTTGTAGTGCTTAGGTCGACCTAACAGAGCTTGCAGAATTTTTCTCCCAGTTAGGTCGACCTGTTGAAGGAGTAGGTCGACCAGAATCCTCTTCTGATGCGTTCTGGGGACATTTTCACAGATTAGGTCGACCTAGTTGCCATGTAGGTCGACCTAGCAGACTGATGTGAAGATTTCTTCATTTTGAGTCGACCTAAATAGTCTGTGGGTCGACCTAGCAGAGGTATATGGATTTTCCTTCATTTTAGGTCGACCTAGGTTGACAGTAGGTCGACCTAACTGCTGATTTTCTGCATTTTTCATGTCCAGCTTGTGTTGAGTCGACTTATATGCATAGTGAATCACCTTGTGCTTTCATGAGTGATCAAATTCCTCCTTGTTGTTTGAATGCTCATTTGAGTTTGCCATAAATCAAAAACATCTTTGAGTGTACTCTTGTATTCACATATGAAACAATCAAAAAATCAAAAAAATATTATTTACTTCATGTATTTTTATTAGGTTTAAAATGGTGTATTTTAAGTTTTTTCTTAATACTTCAAATATATGTTTTCCTTTGTTTTTAACCTAATTATTGTATGAATAATTTTGTGATAAAACCTTAAGCCATTTAGGTCTTAATTAGGTATTAATTTCATCTTTACTTCAATTAAGTTGACTTTTGTCAAAATTCAAGACTATCTTCAATCTCCGATCAAACAGACGATCCAGGTTTTCAGACAACAAAACCTTGTATCTCCTAAATTGTTTCTCATAAACAGTTGATCATTTTCAATGGGCCTCTAATCGAGTGTAAGACCCAACACCTTCTTTCTTTTCATAGTTTGTTTTCAAAACCGTATTTACAAAATCTTCTCTCTATTTTCAAAATATTCTTCTGGTATTTGAAGAGCATTATTGTGGTGGTCGTTTTCTTTACCTCCCCGTTTCACTTGGGAGGACGGCACGCTAAACCCTTCATGCGAAATTTGGAAGGAGAATGCGCCCGTGGTGGGATGAATTTTGTTTCAGTTCTTCCTACGATATCACACGAACTTTCTTATTGGTCCTACGAGTAGGAAAGGGAAAAAAAGATCTCAACTAAACCCTAGGAGTTTGCTAAGTGTGGGGATTTCACCTAGACTAGAAATTCTGGAGTCCGGGGGGTCGGTTATACATAGGGAAGTGTTTAAACACCCTACATATCTGTAGTACTCTACAGGAACCTTCTCTGTGTCATTGTGATTGTGTTTGCTGCTAATGATTGGGAAAGTTTCTCCTTTGTGTTAGGAGAGAGAATTGAATTGAATAAAAGAAAGACAGACAGATAGACAGACTGACTATTTTTGGTATTTTATTAGCTCGCTGAGATTCCTTGTGAACCTCATGCCTACATATCCCTAGTGGAAGTCAGAGCTTAATGTAGTTCGGGGAACTAACTAGGGAAATTAATTATTTTTGGTGCCTTGCTTGAAGCTCAAGGTTGAAGCTTTGAATTAAATCTCTGTTTACAGTAAAGAGGCATGAAATCATCTTTACAGAGAGGTATTTGTACTATTCTACCACAAACATTTAAAGGAGTGACAGAATAACTGAATTCATTTCATTCAAGAGGGGGACCTTACTTGTGTATGTGCAAGTATACCAGTCAAATGCCTCTTCAATGAAAGAAAGTTGCTCATCCAAATTAGGGAAAGTTACCACATGTCTGGGTTTTACTGCCAGCTCATGCCTTTCAAAATCCTAAATGGGAGACTTGATTAAAATTGAAATTGAAATGGAAATGTTTGTTTGTTTGAATGTGGTAGAGTAGTAAAAATATCTCTCTATAGAGATAAGCTATGTCTATCTACTGTGTAAAAGATTTGACTTTAGCTGGCTTGTATGAGGCCCAAGCTTGAGGCTTTTTGATTGATTTATTAATTATTATTGACTCTGGGAGATGACTCCATTGGGGATTAATTACAGGATATTTTGGTGTTCTGTACAAAGCCCAGAATTGAGGCTGACTCTATTTGGAGAGTGTTTATTTTGATGGATTTTTATTTGGTGTTCTGTACAAAGCCCATAATTGAGGCTGACTCTAGCTAGGAAAAAACATTATTTTCTGCCTTGTACAAAGCCCAAGGTTGTGGCTGACTCTTAAATAAACTGAGTATGGATGACTCTATGGGGAAAAGATCCTAGGTGTTAGGAATCTTTGACACATAAAAATATGGTTTAATCTGCCTTGTACAAAGCCCAAGGTTGTGGCTATTAGATGATGAAGAACTCACTGGGGAGACTCTATTATCTGCCTTGTACAATGCCCAAGGTTGAGGCTGACTCTTGACAGGGGAGTTTTATTGTTTGGTGCCTTGTATGAAGCCCAAGGTTGAGGCTAACTGTTTTTGTTGGTTTTGACTCTACTGAGGAGATTTTATTTATTAAAAGACTGTTTTTCTTTGGAAGCTAACCCTTTCCAGGGATTTTGACTCAGCTGGTGAATTTGTCTGTTAAAAGACTGACTGTATCATGTTTTTGGAGGCTGACCCTTTCCAGGGGTTTTGACTCTTTTGGGGAAATTATCTCCTAAGAGAATGAATATTTGGTTTTGAAAGACTGATATTGGAGGCTAACCCTTTCCAGGGGTTTTGACTTTTTAAACAGATTTTTATTAATTGACTTTGGAGGCTAACCCTTTCCAGGGAATTTTATTAAAATGAAGGAATGATTTTGGAGGCTAACCCTTTCCAGGGGATTTGTTAAGATGATAGGAGAAAGATTATCTATTGGAGACTTCTTGTTTAAAGCCCAAGATGAAGGCTGACACTTACAGGATAAGCACACATAGATCCTAGACTCTACTAAGGAAGATTGATGAAGATAAGGGTGACAGAGACTGTCCATGTCTCTCATTCCAAAAGGTGTACTCAATGTGAAATTGAGACAAACTTAGCTTGTTTAAAGTCTGGTTTAAATTGGAAGAAACTCACCAGGGTATGTTAAAAGGTGACTAAAGACCTGTTCCTATGTTTATAAGAAACCTGATGGGTCCTTGTATACAAGCTCAAGAGGAAGCTGGAAATGCTTTTAAGAAGCCTGTGGGTCCTTGTACAAAGCCCAAGAGGAGGCTAATCGAGGGTCCTTGTTATTGCACAAGAGAAAGCTATGTAGTTTTGAACTTATTTTGGCTCTAAGCAAATGGGTAAGAGGTTTCACCGGGAATAATTCCTCTTTGGGTGGATGTGTCCTATTTTTTTGGATTCTAAGGTTTTTGCCAAGATGTTTCACCGGGAATAATTCATCTTGGGGGTTTGAACTACAGATCTCTAATTAGGAAAGAGCCTTCACCGGGAAGACATTCTCAATCCTAGGTCATATTCCTATAATATATATATAGTTTAACTGTCCTAGGGTTTACACTCAAACGTAGTTCTAAACTAATATATATGCACAGTTTATATTTGACAGTAATTTAAATAAAGACTGTAAATTGAAAGCTTGTAAAGCCTAACCTAGATGGAGTGGAGGCCTTTGAAGAAGTATGTACAGAGCCTCAACAGTAATTGGTGGATAACAGTTGAATATATATGGTAAACAGTTAATGGTTTTGAAAACAGAAGAAGTGAAGATGGACAAAGGTCACATAGGTATTTGAAGAGTTTCACCGGGAATAATGCCCTTCAAATACCAGAAGAATGTTTTGAAAACAGAAAGAAGATTTTGAAAATACAGTTTTGAAAACAAGCTAAGAAGAGAAGGTTTTTGGGACTTACACTCTATTAGAGGCCCAGTACTTTACAGTACTGGTGTAAAAGCAATTTGAAAATGATTTTGAATGATACAAGGTTTTGTTGTTTGAAAACCCTAATCATTTGATTTATTCGGAGATTGAAAACAGTTTTGAAAATTGACAAAAGTCAACTTAATTAAGGTAAAAAAAAGATCTATGCCTAATTAAGACCTAAATAATTAGGGTTTTATCATAAACTTTATTCACAAAAATAATTAGGTTAAAACAAAATGAATATATGCATTTAAAGTATTTAAGAAAACACTTAAAACATACTATTTTAAACCTAATAAAAATATATGAAATAAATAATATTTTTATGATTTTTTTTGATTATTCATAAAATAGATATATTAAATGACAAGTGTGTGAAAAATAAAGTGAAAATAAATTAATTTGATAGGTTAAATAATTGGTTGAAGTTGTGAAGAAATCAAATGGAAAAAAGTGGTAAAAAATAGGGTTTTGTCACCAACCAGGTTTGAACCCACGCCCTTTATGTTACCAGCCCAAAACAACACCACTGAGCCAACGCGCGCTTAGTGACAATGACACACACCCATTTGGTTATGTTTCAAAACAAGTGGTAAATCATTGAAAAATAAAAGAATCAAAAAGTCTGGGGCGAGGGGGATTCGAACCCCAGACTTGAGGCATGAGGAGACTAAGGGCGTATGTGAGGCCACTAGGGCAAACGATGAATTCGTTTGTAAAACGCATACTACTCAAAATAAAATAAACCCTGCCCTTGGATTTGAATTTTGCGCGCCACAGCCATGGTCGTCTTCTTCCTCAAGCTCTCAAATTCTAAAATTTCTAACTCTCTGGTTTCTCAACTAAATGACATGATGTAAACATCAATTTTGCTCTAAATTTCCTCACGAACTCAGATATGTAACTAACATTTATTTATATTAGCTATAACTACCTAATTTCTCAGAGAACTCTAAGAACACATGAACCCTAAATTTGAAATTAAATGACAAACAAGATGAATAAATGAATGATGATAGAGGGTTTTCAATCCTCTGATGATGCTGAACAAGATAGAATCGAGCTATATCATAAAGAGTGCTTAAATTAAAGAGGTGGAGTTCAGAAACTTACCTCTGAAAATGGAGGTCGTGAGGATGATAGAGAGCAACTGGGCTTGTATGAATGATCCCAAAAGCTTCCTTGGGACTCAGTGATGCTAACTGAATGCTTGTTGTAACCTCAATCTTTCTCAATTGTTCTATGGACCTCCCTCGATTTGAGCTTCAAGTGAACATGGAGAGTGATGATTCTTGAGTTACAGATGAGCTGCAGCCATCTGAACAGCTTCACTACCTCCTATGGAACGTGCCTGGATGCTTGGCTCGATTGGAAACCTTCTGAATTGCACTATGGACCTTCAACTGCAACAGCTTCAAAGTGAGATCAACAATGGTGTTCCTCCACTTACAGAAATGATCCAGGTGCTTGGATCACCTCAAATGACCTCCCTTGAGATGTTAGAATGCTTACTTTCCAAAGATAAGCTCTGGTTTGAAGAAAACGATTCTTCTTGCCAAAGAACTTTGAAAAACAATAAGCATGAGAAGAGAAAGAGAAAGCAAGGAATATGGTTGCTTTGGTGTGACAAATACTATGGAGAGCCCTTCTATTTATAGGCAAAAATTAGGATATGTTAGGTATTATGTAACTTGGTAGCCAAGTTTGTGATTCTTGTAAGAAAGGAATATCCATTGTGACATAAGCAAAAAGATTCCACATGACATAAGCCAAAAGATTCCTTCATGACATAAGCCATGTGAGAAAATTTTCATGTCATTTTATGATATCTCTAAGTTGTAGAAATTTATGACATAAAAATCTCTCTTTGACTTTCTTTGACTTTCTTTGACTTTTCCTTTTTCCCCTTTTTTTTCGAAAAAGATGGCCTCCATGTGGGCTTTTGGGCTTTTTGAATTATTTATTTGAATTTTGCTAATTCCACCCTTTTTGTTTCTTTTTCATGTGAATGAGTATTATTGAAGAGAAAGCATGAAGAAACTTGAACTTGAAGAATGGAGATTTGAAGATTGAAGATTTTCAAGAAACTTTGCATTTTCTTTTATTCTTGTAATCCAAATAGAATTCATATGAACTTGTACTTCTTGGAACTTTGAATGTAATCTTGAATTTTGAATGAAGTCCACTTTGGAATTTAGAACTTTGTAAAGAATGATCTTCATTTGTGGATGTTTGAATTTCCTTAAAAATCTTTGAATGAAGTTGTATGAAACATGAATATTGGATGTTCTTTGAATGAATTTCGAATTTTGCTAATTCAAATGATCCATGATAATTCTTGAATGGAAATTCCTTGAAGTAATGTGAAGAACATTCTTGCACCAATGAACTTTGAATTCTTGAATTTATGGTTTTAAACCATACTTGAAATAATCTTTCAACAAAATGGACTAAAAGATATTTCTTGCAATTTTGATGAAATTTCCATGAATTGTTTCAAACTTGTATCATCTTCCAAATAATCCATAAGAAACAATTTTCTTCACCATGATGAATAGGCCAAAAGTCACGAAATAAATTCCAAACAATCCTCTTGAATCCACAAATTGGAAATGGCGCACTTCAAAATGAAAAACTCCATGAACATGAAATTATCTTGCAATGAACGAGTGAATGAATGAAATCTTGATCACGGCTTCCAAACCGATCAAGAAACATTTTTGAATTTGACGCCTAGGATGTGACATCTCAGGGGGGTCAAAAATTAGGGTATGACAGATGCCCCTATTTAAGTTTCTTTTATCTGGAGGGAGAGAGATTGAGATCTCGATCTCTCCTGCGTAAAAGAGACTTAAATATCAAAGAATGCCCGAATTTTGGGCGCTCCTGAGATGATAAAATCTTTGCATGATTTGATCCCATTGTCGCACTTGGCGGGGAATGAGGAGACAAACTCCTGTAGAAACACTTGATGTGGATTCTGGCGAATGGATGGCAGTGTAGGATGCGCAATCCATCTTCTTTAACTAAGTGTTGATACTTAGAAAAAGGTAAACAACCTCCCCTTTGTTTCGGATGTCCATATCTCGAAACTGGTCTCAGTTGTGTTTTGGACAATATCTCAAATAAAGAGAAAATTTCCAAAAGGTCTGTTTCCTCATCAAACTTCTCATCAGCACTCGGAGATGAGATACCATTTGACGGTAAATAAAGAAACTTCAAAGGTTTGTTTCCTCATCAAACTTCTTACCAGCACTTGGAGGTAAGATACCATTTGACGGTAAATAAAGAAACTTCAAGGGTTGTTTCCTCATCAAACTTCTTACCAGCACTTGGAGGTAAGATACCATTTGACGGTAAATAAAGAAACTTCAAGGGTTGTTTCCTCATCAAACTTCTTACCAGCACTTGGAGGTAAGATACCATTTGACGGTAAATAAAGAAACTTCAAAGGTTTGTTTCCTCATCAAACTTCTTACCAGCACTTGGAGGTAAGATACCATTTGACTGTAAATAAAGAAACTTCAAGGGTTGTTTCCTCATCAAACTTCTTACCAGCACTTGGAGGTAAGATACCATTTGACGGTAAATAAAGAAACTTCAAAGGTTTGTTTCCTCATCAAACTTCTTACCAGCACTTGGAGGTATGATACCATTTGACGGTAAATAAAGAAACTTCAAGGGTTGTTTCCTCATCAAACTTCTTACCAGCACTTGGAGGTAAGATACCATTTGACGGTAAATAAAGAAACTTCAAGGGTTGTTTCCTCATCAAACTTCTTACCAGCACTTGGAGGTAAGATACCATTTGACGGTAAATAAAGAAACTTCAAAGGTTTGTTTCCTCATCAAACTTCTTACCAGCACTTGGAGGTAAGATACCATTTGACGGTAAATAAAGAAATTCCACCATCTTCCCTTTTGACTTGGCATCTTTGAAAGATTGTCATATGGGCCCGCGCTCTTTTGAGGGGCTAATGACTTTGTTTGAAGGCGGACGAACTGTTTTCGGGGTGAAAACCAACATTTATTGTCCTCCTGAATGTTTAACAGACAAACTGTCTTTCCTTGGGGAAAGACTACCATTTGTTGACTCCGCTGGGGATCATGAACTATCTTCTGGACGAAGACTACCATTCACTGATTCCGCTGGGGAATCATTTGTCAATCTGCTGGGAGATTCTGAATTATTTTCTTTGACGAAAAAGTGGCATCTCTTGACCCTGCTGGGGAAATACCAAACTGTTTTTCAGGAGGAAAAACTACCACTTATCAATTATGTCGAGGAATCCATATTTCTTAGAGAAGAGAACCGCTTATCGACCCTGTAGGGAATTCCAAAATGCGAAACAGACTATCTTATCTGAAGAAAACTGTCGAGTGTCGCTCTGCAGGAGAATCTCGGCTGAGGAATTCCAAAAGTGAACAAACTATCTCTTGGAGGGAGACTACCATTTGTTGACCTGGTTGGGGAGATCCTCGTGTATGAACTGTTGTCTCGAAGGAAAAAGCTTCTCCGGAACTTGCAGGGGAAACTCGAGTTCATGCCTTAATGACTTAGGCATTCACATGATCAAAGCCTGATTCGGCTATGCAATTATGATGTAATGTATGCATGAATATTATGACAATTATAAAATGTAAAGTGAATGTGAATAGAATTGTCGCAGATGTAAAATCCTATGATACGACTTGAATTCTTGTTGATCAGAAGATGTCCTCTTCTTGTAGTTCGAACTCTGTTGAGAATATCTGGTTATCAGTTGTCCGCTGTCCGAAGTGAGTAATATGAATTGAAGTGAAGATCCGTCATCGGGAGATGTTCGCAAAGCGACCTCATGGGGAAATATTGGTTCCCGGAGTCTCAACCGTTCTTTGAGCAACTGTTTGCATTCTTCTTATTGTTTGTAAACCTCAGAAAGAAATTTCCCCTTTATTTTTGCAAGTAAATTCATTTTTATTTTATGAAAACATTTGTTTCAAGAATTGACTGTTTAAACTTAAAATGCATTCCAAGAAACTGAACAAGACTAGATTGCAAAGGAAAAGCACAAGGCTCAAATTATTATATATGGAATGGTAATCAGCCAAATGCTTGATTCCATGGAGTATTAACAAAGTTGGAAATTGGTAATTTTTGGGAAAAGGGCTACGATGAAACGTGACGACCGTTATCTTTCCCTTCCACTCCGAGTTGCGCTGTATTCGTGCTTCGTAGAAGATGACCTACTGCTGATGAATACTCCGCTATGGATTTTGAATGATCAAGTTTGTCCTGAACACAGTTACTTGCCATATATCCCTAACTTTTGCGTAAACTACCCCTTTCGGGTTTTAAGTCTACCGGGATTGATTAATATATTTTTTATTTATGTCTCTAATTTTTGCCTGAATCGCCCTTTCGGGTTTTCGATTCACCGAGACGCTCTTTTTTGCCTAAGTCGCTCTTTGCGAGTTTTCAACTTAGCGAGCTGTTCTTTTGTTTATTTAGGCGAAGTATTTCTTGACTGCGTCGACGTTCACAGGACGGGTGAATTCTTCTCCATCCATAGTCGTGAGTATTAAGGCTCCTCCTGAGAAAGCTCTCTTGACCACGTAGGGGCCGTCATAATTGGGAGTCCATTTCCCTCTCGAATCTGTGAGAAAAGATTGAATCTTTTTGAGTACAAGGTCGCCTTCTTTGATTGTGCGAGGTCGAACCTTTTTGTCGAAAGCTTTCTTCATTCTTTGTTGATATAGCTGTCCGTGGCATAAAGCTGTCATGCGCTTTTCTTCGATTAAGTTCAATTCATCGAATCTGCTTTGACACCACTCGGCTTCTGTTAATTTTGCCTCCATCAAGACTCTCATTGATGGGATTTCAACCTCTATAGGTAGGACTGCCTCCGTGCCATATACAAGGGAGAAAGGAGTTGCTCCGGTCGAAGTACGTACTGATGTACGGTAACCATGAAGAGCATACGGGAGCATTTCATGCCAATCCTTGTAAGTAATGACCATCTTCTGAATGATTTTCTTGATGTTTTTGTTAGCTGCTTCTACAGCTCCATTCATCTTTGGTCTGTAAGGAGATGAGTTGTGATGTTCAATCTTGAATTCTTCACAAAGCTCCTTCATCATTTTGTTATTCAAATTTGACCCATTGTCAGTGATTATCTTGCTAGGAATGCCGTAGCGACAGATGATGTGATTCTTGATAAACCTGACGACAACTTGTCTTGTAACGTTTGCATATGAAGCTGCTTCAACCCATTTGGTGAAATAGTCTATGGCTACCAAGATGAAGCGATGTCCGTTGGACGCTTTTGGTTCGATCATTCCAATCATGTCGATTCCCCACATGGAGAAAGGCCAAGGGGAAGAGAGTATGTTGAGAAGAGATGGTGGTACATGAATTCTATCGGCGTAGATCTGGCATTTGTGACACCTCTTTGCGTACTGGTAGCAATCTGACTCCATCGTCAGCCAATAATATCCTGCTCTCAGTATTTTCCTTGTCATGGTATGTCCATTGGTGTGAGTACCAAAGGAACCTTCATGTATTTCTCTCATGAGTATTTCTGCTTCTTTTCTGTCAACGCATCTGAGCAGAACCATGTCGAAGTTTCTCTTGTACAGAACATCTTCATTCAAGAAGAATCTACAAGCTAACTTTCTCAAAGTCTTTCTATCTTTCTTTGATGCCCCAAGAGGGTACTCTTGCTTTTGAAGAAAGTTCTTGATGTCGTGATACCACGGTTTGTCGTCGAAGATTGCTTCTACTGTGAACACATGAGCGGGCCTATCCAGGCGCATAACATCGATCCGAGGAATGTCATTCCAATGATTTATCCTAATCATGGAAGAGAGTGTGGCTAATGCATCAGCCAAGTTGTTTTCTTCACGAGGAATGTGATGAAAATCTACCCTGTCGAAGAATGGTAACAATCTTCTCGCGTAGTCTTTGTAAGGAATTAGCCCTGGTTGGCGTGTTTCCCATTCTCCTTTGATTTGATTGATGACCAAAGCAGAATCTCCGTATACATCCAAGTGTTTGATTCTTAGATCCATGGCTTCTTCGAGACCCATGATGAAAGCTTCATATTCGGCCTCATTGTTTGTGCATTTGAAAGTTAATCTGGCAGTAAATGGAATATGGGTACCCTGAGGTATAACAATGATTGCCCCAATTCCTCGTCCATAAGCATTGACAGCTCCGTCAAAGATTAAGCCCCACTAGGATCCTATCTCAGGTCCTTCGTCTGGTAGTGGCTCGTCGTAATCTTTCATCTTGAGGTACATGACGTCCTCGTCCGGAAAGTCGAAACTGGTTGATTCATGACCATTGAGGGGGTGGTGAGCCAGGTTCTCAGCTAGAATGCTTCCTTTCACGGCTTTCTGTGCGTGATACTCAATGTCATATTCTGATAACAACATCTGCCAACGGGCAATTCTCCCGGTTAAAGCAGGCTTCTCAAAGATGTACTTGATTGGATCCATATGAGAGATCAAACAAGTAGTATGTCGAATCATGTACTGGCGGAGACGTTTGGCAGCCCAGGCCAAAGCACAACACGTCTTCTCGAGCATGGAGTAGCGGGATTCACAGTCAGTGAATTTCTTGCTCAGGTAGTAGATGGCATGCTCTTTTCTCTTTGTCTCGTCTTGCTGTCCAAGGACACAACCCATGGAGTCTTCTAAGACGGTTAAGTACATTATCAAAGGTCTTCCTTCCACTGGAGGAGACAAGATGGGTGGTTCGAGCAGATATTCCTTAATGCTGTCGAACGCTTTCTGACAATTGTCTGTCCAGACGCAACTTTGATTTTCCCGTAGAAGTTTGAAAATAGGAGCGCAAGTTGCAGTCATGAGATATATGAATCTCGAGATGTAATTCAAACGTCCAAGAAATCCTCTAACTTGTTTCTCGGTTCTGGGTGAAGGCATTTCTTGATTGGCCTTGACTTTGTCTGGATCTACTTCAATTCCTCGTTTGCTGATAATGAAACCAAGGAGTTTTCCTGAGTAGACACCAAAGGTACACTTGTTGGGGTTCAGGCGAAGCTGAAACTTCCGTAAGCGTTGAAATAACTTTGTCAGATTTTGTATGTGATCTTCTTCATTTTCTGATTTGGCAATCATGTCGTCCACATAGACTTCCACTTCCTTATGCATCATGTCGTGGAAAAGCGTAGTCATGGCCCTTTGATAAGTTGCCCCTGCGTTCTTTAGTCCAAAAGGCATAACACGGTAGCAGAACGTGCCCCAGGGGGTGATGAAAGCTGTTTTTTCCATGTCTTCAGGTGCCATTTTGATTTGGTTGTATCCTGAAAATCCGTCCATGAACGAGAAAACTTTGGATTTTGCTGTACTGTCTACCAACATATCAATATGTGGTAAAGGAAAATCATCCTTAGGGCTAGCTTTGTTCAAATCTCTGTAGTCGACGCACATGCGGACTTTTCCGTCTTTCTTAGGAACGGGAACAATGTTAGCTAACCACTGAGGGTATTCTGAAGTGACGAGGAAACCTGCGTTGATCTACTTTTGAACTTCCTCTTTGATTTTCATGGCCATCTCCGGATGAGTTCTTCTTAATTTTTGCTTGACCGGAGGGCATTCTGCTTTTAATGGCAAGTGATGCTCCACTATACTGGTATCCAACCCTGGCATATCTTGATAAGACCAAGCGAAGACATCTGAGAATTCTTTGAGCAGCTGTATCAAACTCTCTCTGATCTCTGAACTGAGCGAAGCTCCAATCTTAACCTCTTTTTTGTTTCCATCGGAACCAAGGTTAATGATCTCTAGAGGCTCATTGTATGGCTGAATGGCCTCTTCCTTTTGTTGAAGTAACCGTGAAATTTCCTTTGATATTTCTTCGTCTTCTTCTTCCTCTGCCTCGAATACAGGAAACTCAAAGCTTGGAGAAGTCATACGGTTGCACGTTTCAACGGGGTATTTTATGATTAATCTGCATATGTGTGATAAGTTTTATTTAGACAACGAGGGAAGACTCGGTGTATGCAGTTAATGGAATATTTGATGTTTTTTAAGGGTGTTTTTTAGGATTATCAATTTCCGAAAAAAAGAAAAGGGAAAACTAAACGAAGGAACAGAATGACATTTTTATTTATTGACAGTCACTTCTTGAAACAAAGACCCTATAAAACAAAACTCTATTGCTTTGGGCGAAGCAAAGAGGGACATTTTCCTAAGAAATAGTAAAATGCAAAGCCCTATGAAATATCTCTTCACCCTGGGCTATGGTGAGAGGACAAAATAACGGTGAAAGTTCCTACTTAGGAGTGCAAACAACAGTTGAAACTTCAACAGCTGTCTAGTAGTGGCGAACCCCATTGTGCACTAAGTAATCTGGAACCTTAGGCTTAAGCTGGCCTGTGGTAGGTCTTGATTTACCAACCACTGTCTTTGCAACACTCAGACGATCTTCTTCTACTTCAGCAGACTGAGCGGTGTGAGCATACCCATTTCCGAGTGGAGTATGTCAGTTTTTCTTTTGAGGAAACTTCCAATCTTCTGAATGGAGAGACTCGTTGTCGGAGACACTTTCGAGATCGTCCTCTTCTGTATTTTGGTCTTGCTCTTCTCCCAAGATGGCATTGACTAGATATGTGAACTCTATATCCGTAGCCTCGGAAGGTGATTTGGGGATATAATCCTCAATGATGATTTCACCAGTAGGTGATGATGAATAGCAAGGGTTATACATCTCTTTTGGCTGAGAGAGGTACTCATAATCAATGTTCCATCCAGTTGGAACAATATCTTCAAGAGAGATTCTTGAACTTTCAGGAGCGGAGTATTTCACCATGTAGTCGAATTTTCCGCTTGGTTCTCCTAATGTATCCCAAGTCTCTTCGGGGATAGGAGGAACTTCTTCTGATGAACCATGACTTCTGGTGGTGAAGCTGTCAGTAACTTCATCCCTGCTTGGTTGAGTCTTACTTTCAGATCCTTTAGTTGGATAACAGCAAGGTGAATCAGACTCTGGTAGGGAGATGTATCCTGCTTTGTTAAGATAGGATAACCATTCCTCTTCATCGGTGTTTTCCGTACCGATGGTATTGACTGTTTGTTGAACAAGTTGAAGAAAACTTCCACTGCAGAAAGTTTCTTGAATGGGGAGAACTACCTCAATCCCTGGGATAGCTTTTGATGATGTCGGAAAGAATCCAATTCCTGTTCTGTTCTTGTTGTTGGTAGGAATATTAATGTGTCCCCAACCACTGGTAGTGCCATCCTTTACAACTTGGATTGCATCTTTGTATGAAGAGATAGACGCTGCTTTCTCCTTTCCTTTGTCCAAGGAAAGTGCTTGGAATTTAGTTCCAACAACTTCTTTTGGTTCTATGTCGGAGAATGATGACAGGTTGCTGACGATCAGAGCTCGTTCTCCCCATACGGTTATCAATTTGTCATTTCTTACGAACTTCAGTTTCTGATGAAGTGTTGAAGTAATTGCCCCAGCCTCATGAATCCATGGGCGACCTAGCAAACAACTGTATTGTGCTGGAATGTCCATAACCTGGAAAGTGATTTTGATCGTCTGAGGTCCAATAGTTATGGGAAGATCTACTTCTCCGAAAACTGACTTTCTTGATCCATCAAATGCTTTGACGATGACATGACTTTTTCTTAGAGGGTAATCTTCGAAAGATAATCTTGATAATGTTGATTTAGGCATGACGTTGAGAGAGGATCCATTGTCTATTAGGACTCCTGTGAGTGTATTACCCATACAGCCAACTGAGATGTGAAGTGGAAGATTGTGGTCCACTCCTTCTTCAGGAAGATCTTCGTCACAGAAACTTAGGTTAGTTCCGGCGGAGATGTTGGCAACGATGTTGTTGAATTGGCTTATTGTGACGCTGGGTTCTACAAAAGCTTGTTCCAAAACTTTCTGTAGAGCTTCCCTATGAGCTTCAGAACTCAATAGCAGGGAAAGAACAGAAATCCTAGATGGAGTATGTAGTAATTGGTCTACAATGTTGTATTCACTCCTCTGGATTAACTTCAAGATATCATCATTTTCTTTCGCTTGAACAGCATTGGTCGGATGATTGTCTTGCCTATGTGGTACTTCCTCCGAAGGTTTCTCCACATTTTCTGTTGTTCTGTTGAAGACTCGTCCACTTCTGGTGACTCGACTAACATCAGCAATGTTGACAACAGACGGTAATGGTATTTCCTTACCATTTTCAATGAATGTAGCGTTGTACTTGTATGGTATAGCCTTGCTGGACTCATACGGTACAGGACCTGGTAAGTAGATGACTAGTGGTGCAACTGCTGTCTTCCTGCTATCATACTTAACTTGCATAGGTTCATCTTGATTAATTTGAGGAGATACGGTAAAGACTTCATCATCTTCTCTGTTGGCAAGAACAGTAATGGTATTGTCATCCATCAATTTTTGAATGTCGTTGCGAACACGCAAACATCCTCGTGAATTTCTTCGACAGATTTCGCATCTACTGTAAGCGTGGAAATCTGTTCCAAAGTAGGCAAGTCCATTTAAAGTTTTGTGGAACCTGACTACCGATCCTTCAAGGTCTTCAACTTTGTAGATTTTGTATTCTCCTGGACATCCTTGAACCATGTTGATGTCATGTTCAGTTCTGACTCGGATATGTTGAATCCATCCCAAGTCCATTTGTTCTTGTAATGCAGCTTGAACTATGGCACATCCTTGATTATTCTTTGGACAAATTTCACATGTGAAGTAGTTGTGAGGTGGTACATGACCGTACCCAGCTTGTTTAGCGTGCATCCTGACAAGATTTTCCCCTATCTGACGAATGTCGTAGATTTGAATGACGTTGGGGTGTTGATCTATCAGATTTACTGAAGCTTCTTTGTGCTGCGGCAAAGGATTTGCTTGGACGTTTGGATTAGTATCTTTGAAGGATAGCATTCCGCTTTTCACTAATCGTTGGACGTCAATCTTGAAAGGGAAACAGTTCTCAATATTGTGACCTGGTGCCCCCTGATGATAGGGACAAGATTGGTCAGCCTTATACCATGGTGAGGAACTATTTGTAGGATTTGGAGGACTCCTTGTCTGAATGAGTCCTTTTGCCAGTAATGTTGGAAACAATTCTGCATACGGCATTGGTACGGGGTCAAAGGCAGGATACCTTGGAGCCCGATTGTTGTAATTTGGAGGTCGAACCTGCTGCTGAGGTTGCTGCGACCTTTGTTGAATTTGTTGTTGCGAGACCTGAGGTTGATAAGCTGGCGCTGAGTTAACAACCGGAGTTATTGTTGCAACTTGAGGTTGGAATTTCTTCTTGATTTTGTGCAAGACATTGCTGACATCTTGATCCTTTTTCTTCTGGAAAGAACTTCCATACTTCCTTGGACCAACAGAAGATTCTGGTTCTTTGTTCAAGCGTTCTTCTCGAACTGCTTCTTCTAAACGTACACCCATGTTTACCATCTCAGTAAAATCACTTGGTGCACTTGCAACCATTCGTCCGTAGTAAAATGGACTCAAAGTTTTGAGATAGATTTTTGTCATTTCTTTCTCTTCAAGTGGTGGACAAATTTGAGCAGCAACTTCACGCCATCTCTGAGCGTATTCCTTGAAGCTTTCTCTATCCTTTTGAGTCATGGCCCGGAGTTGATCTCTGTCGGGAGCCATATCCAGATTGTACTTATACTGTTTGACAAAGGCCTCTCCGAGGTCTCGAAATGTACGAATCTCTGAACTGTCCAAGTTTATGTACCATTTGAGTGCAGCACCAGTCAGGCTGTCTTGAAAATAATGAATGAGCAATTGTTGATTATCAGTCTGAGTTGACATTCTTCGAGCGTACATCACGAGATGACTTTGTGGGCATGAATTCCCTTTGTACTTCTCGAAATCTGGTACTTTGAATTTGTGAGGAATCTTAACATTTGGAACCAGACAGAGGTGTGCAGCATTCTTTCCAAATAGATCTTGTCCTCGGAGAGTCTTGAGTTCCTTCTGCATTTGCAGAAACTGTTCTTGGAACTCGTCCAATCTTTCATACACGCCAACATCCTCACTTGGGGCGTGATGATATACTTGTCCGCCTTGCGGGGGAAAAGTATGCATAATGGGTCGTGGAGAAGCCATGACAGCAGATCTTGGAATCTCAGCATTCTGTTGTGTGAAACCCATTGCCGTTGCTCTTGGAACTTCAATTTCCAGAGGTTTGTAACCCTCCGGTGGACGCATATCCATGGTGACTTTTGGAGCTTCAGAAGCTGGAGGTATGTACCCTTCTGGAGTAAAGTTATACGGCATGCCCCAAGGTCGATCAGGCGGCATGGTATACTGAGGAATAGGAGTAGAAACAATCTCGGAAACCACAGTCCTTTGTGGTTCTTCTGGCGTTGGTCGATTCTGCGCAACTACCAGGGCTTCTACCATACTATTGAGTCTTTCAACAGTACCTTTGAGAGTATTAATCTCTTCTCTGAGTTCTTCATTCTCTTGCTCAAAGTCTTCCATTCTTTTTTTGCGACTTGAACGAGTGTTGTATGGATGAGACAGCTTGAAAGTCTTGGTTCACCTCCTTCTCCTCCTCTCTTTCTGGAAAAAGGAAATTAACTCTTAGATCCGTGACAATTCTCGTGTCAGTGCGTACGACTAAAGCGATGCATGATATGCAATTAAGTTATTATTTTTCAAGGAAACACCATAATTACGTTATGAAACATCAAACTTTTATTAATTAAGCGAAAACGCCGTTTTTACACACTTTGAAAATGGAAATACAGAGAAACTGAGAGAAAGGACTCTAAAACTTTGATGATGAGCCGACTTCACGTTCTAACATCTTCTTCTGTTTCTTGAGCTGAGCGTTCTCTGACGTGAGCTGATCGATGATCCAGGAAGCAGGAGGGATATGATGAGAAAGTGATGATTGTGTCACTTGTCGATCGAGTACTTCAAGTAACTCATCCTTCCTTCTTAGGATGTTTTGAATCTCAACATTTTCCATGTTGACAATTCGATACTTGTTCCTCCAAGCATTCCTTTCTTGGCATACCTTGTTTAATGCCGCTTGTAATTTTTCAACATCGGTGGAGAAAAGGTAAATTGGTTCCCTTAGGGGAATAGGTTCTTGATGTTGATATGGCATCCTGAGCTTGAATGCTCTGACGCGTACCCATTGAAGGTAAGGATCTAAGGAGATGTAAAGATGTTTTCCTAACAATCTTCTCCCTTTGCTGTGTACAAGACGCCAGGCTTGGACAATTTCCTTCTTCAGCATGTTGCCATGATCGTCGATGTTCTTGAAGAACAGACCCTCCAATTGGATGTTACTTGGTATATTTTTCATGGGATAGCCGTATTGACGACGGGCTAAAGCTGGATTGTAACTGATCCCTCCCTTAGTTCCAATAAGGGGTATGTTGGGAAAACTTCCGCAACTGAAGATGATCTTGGTTTCGTCGTTGTCAGGACTACACCACTCAATGTCTGTATGAGTGAGAGACATGATTTTCTGTGACCAGTAAAGGCCATCCCTCATGTTCCAGAAAGTGCTAGACTTTGGCAGGTGCGAAACGAACCATTCGTATAACAACGGTACGCAGCATGTGATTAATCCTCCTCGCTGCAGGTTTCTTGAATGCACAGAGTGATAAGCATCCGCAAGCAAGGTTAGAACTGGATTTCCAATTAAGAAGATCTTAATTGCGTTGATGTCGACGAAATCGTTAATGTTAGGGAACAAAAACAATCCGTAGATAAGCAAAGCCAAGATTTCCTCAAATGCGCTCATATCTTGGATGCTGACGAAGTACCGAGCTTGATCAAACAGGAATTTGGAGGGCAATCCTTGAATTCCTCCTCTACTCACCATATGAGTTCTGATGTCGACTACGTTCAAAGGAGTAGTTGCAGCAATGATAATGTCGTCAGGATTCTTTTCCAAACCGGAGTACGGATCTTGCGCGTAAACGGGTATTCCAATCAGACGAGAGTACTCCTCTAACGTAGGCATGAGCTGATAATCTGGAAAGGTGAAGCAGTGATACGTTGGATCGTAAAACTGTACCAAGGTGGGAAGGATCCCATCCACAATGTTGGTATTGAGCAAAGGCAGAAGTTTTCCATACTTCTCCTTGAAAGCCTGGGGGTTGACCACCAGTTTTCCGAGCTTTCCCAGTTCCTCGACCTGGGGAATCTTGAAGGTGTATTTCCTAGCTCTCTTTCTTCCGTAATCCATAATATAGATCCTTAAGTCCTTTCTCCGTTTCTCTCTTTCTATGAAGTTCAAAACGTTCGTTATTTAGTTTCCTTGAAAAACGACTCGAAAAAGACTCTTTTTGTTTTTAGTTGTTATTAATGAATGATGCATGAATGCATGAATGCACACACAAGAGTTTTAAACAAACATGGCGTTGAAGGGTATAGTGGTCATGAAGTCAAAACGCAAACTCCGCCCCAATGGTAAACTAAGGTTAAGGATTTTTGTACCTGTAGAACGGGTTCTAGGGGTCTCAGAGTTTTTGCTCAACCTTAAAGATACGTTGATTGGTATCTATAAGAGAGTTTTCTCTGAGTGTAGTATCTGCGTGACAATTACTTCCGTAATCACCGCTCTACGTCCTAAAAAAAGGCTTTAAGTGGGGCTAATGTGTTTCTAGGTCCTCCTGGTACAAATCAGTCTCGGAATGCAGTGGCGCAGTTAATCACAACCAGCCAGGCAAATCCCAAGAGTAGACTTGGAAACCAAGATTAGAGGGTCTTCACCGGGAAGACATCCTCCATCCTATCTTATGTTGCACTCAAATCCGGGTATAGGATTTCTCACCACAAGGGGGAATCAAGCCCTTTCCCGATACAGAATAAACAAAATAAAAAAATATAAATGCAGCAAACACATGATATGACACAGAGGTTAGGCAGGACCTCTCTTGTTTGAGGGGGAATTTGGCATCCCTAATTCCTCATTGGGGCTGGACCAGCAACAGGTCAACCATTGGTTTGGATGAAAAACCAAGGTTTTTAACACTTATATCCCCAGCAGAGTCGCCATTTTTCTGTGGTGGTCATTTTCTTTACCTCCCCGTTTCACTTGGGAGGACGGCACGTTAAACCCTTCACGCGAAATTTGGAAGGAGAATGCGCCCGTGGTGGGATGAATTTTGTTTCAGTTCTTCCTACGATATCACACGAACTTTCTTATTGGTCATACGAGTAGGAAAGGGAAAAAAAGATCTCAACTAAACCCTAGGAGTTTGCTAAGTGTGGGGATTTCACCTAGACTAGAAATTCTGGAGTCCGGGGGGTCGGTTATACATAGGGAAGTGTTTAAACACCCTACATATCTGTAGTACTCTACAGGAACCTTCTCTGTGTCATTGTGATTGTGTTTGCTGCTAATGATTGGGAAAGTTTCTCCTTTGTGTTAGGAGAGAGAATTGAATTGAATAAAAGAAAGACAGACAGATAGACAGACTGACGATTTTTGGTATTTTATTAGCTCGCTGAGATTCCTTGTGAACCTCATGCCTACATATCCCTAGTGGAAGTCAGAGCTTAATGTAGTTCGGGGAACTAACTAGGGAAATTAATTATTTTTGGTGCCTTGCTTGAAGCTCAAGGTTGAAGCTTTGAATTAAATCTCTGTTTACAGTAAAGAGGCATGAAATCATCTTTACAGAGAGGTATTTGTACTATTCTACCACAAACATTTAAAGGAGTGACAGAATAACTGAATTCATTTCATTCAAGAGGGGGACCTTACTTGTGTATGTGCAAGTATACCAGTCAAATGCCTCTTCAATGAAAGAAAGTTGCTCATCCAAATTAGGGAAAGTTACCACATGTCTGGGTTTTACTGCCAGCTCATGCCTTTCAAAATCCTAAATGGGAGACTTGATTAAAATTGAAATGGAAATGTTTGTTTGTTTGAATGTGGTAGAGTAGTAAAAATATCTCTCTATAGAGATAAGCTATGTCTATCTACTGTGTAAAAGATTTGACTTTAGCTGGCTTGTATGAGGCCCAAGCTTGAGGCTTTTTGATTGATTTATTAATTATTATTGACTCTGGGAGATGACTCCATTGGGGATTAATTACAGGATATTTTGGTGTTCTGTACAAAGCCCAGAATTGAGGCTGACTCTATTTGGAGAGTGTTTATTTTGATGGATTTTTATTTGGTGTTCTGTACAAAGCCCAGAATTGAGGCTGACTCTAGCTAGGAAAAAACATTATTTTCTGCCTTGTACAAAGCCCAAGGTTGTGGCTGACTCTTAAATAAACTGAGTATGGATGACTCTATGGGAAAAGATCCTAGGTGTTAGGAATCTTTGACACATAAAAATATGGTTTAATCTGCCTTGTACAAAGCCCAAGGTTGTGGCTATTAGATGATGAAGAACTCACTGGGGAGACTCTATTATCTGCCTTGTACAATGCCCAAGGTTGAGGCTGACTCTTGACAGGGGAGTTTTATTGTTTGGTGCCTTGTATGAAGCCCAAGGTTGAGGCTAACTGTTTTTGTTGGTTTTGACTCTACTGAGGAGATTTTATTTATTAAAAGACTGTTTTTCTTTGGAAGCTAACCCTTTCCAGGGATTTTGACTCAGCTGGTGAATTTGTCTGTTAAAAGACTGACTTTATCATGTTTTTGGAGGCTGACCCTTTCCAGGGGTTTTGACTCTTTTGGGGAAATTATCTCCTAAGAGAATGAATATTTGGTTTTGAAAGACTGATATTGGAGGCTAACCCTTTCCAGGGGTTTTGACTTTTTAAACAGATTTTTATTAATTGACTTTGGAGGCTAACCCTTTCCAGGGAATTTTATTAAAATGAAGGAATGATTTTGGAGGCTAACCCTTTCCAGGGGATTTGTTAAGATGATAGCAGAAAGATTATCTATTGGAGACTTCTTGTTTAAAGCCCAAGATGAAGGCTGACACTTTGAGGATAAGCACACATAGATCCTAGACTCTACTAAGGAAGATTGATGAAGATAAGGGTGACAGAGACTGTCCATGTCTCTCATTCCAAAAGGTGTACTCAATGTGAAATTGAGACAAACATAGCTTGTTTAAAGTCTGGTTTAAATTGGAAGAAACTCACCAGGGTATGTTAAAAGGTGACTAAAGACCTGTTCCTATGTTTATAAGAAACCTGATGGGTCCTTGTATACAAGCTCAAGAGGAAGCTGGAAATGCTTTTAAGAAGCCTGTGGGTCCTTGTACAAAGCCCAAGAGGAGGCTAATCGAGGGTCCTTGTTATAGCACAAGAGAAAGCTATGTAGTTTTGAACTTATTTTGGCTCTAAGCAAATGGGTAAGAGGTTTCACCGGGAATAATTCCTCTTTGGGTGGATGTGTCCTATTTTTTTGGATTCTAAGGTTTTTGCCAAGATGTTTCACCGGGAATAATTCATCTTGGGGGTTTGAACTACAGATCTCTAATTAGGAAAGAGCCTTCACCGGGAAGACATTCTCAATCCTAGGTCATATTCCTATAATATATATATAGTTTAACTGTCCTAGGGTTTACACTCAAACGTAGTTCTAAACTAATATATATGCACAGTTTATATTTGACAGTAATTTAAATAAAGACTGTAAATTGAAAGCTTGTAAAGCCTAACCTGGATGGAGTGGAGGCCTTTGAAGAAGTATGTACAGAGCCTCAACAGTAATTGGTGGATAACAGTTGAATATATATGATAAACAGTTAATGGTTTTGAAAACAAAAGAAGTGAAGATGGACAAAGGTCACATAGGTATCTGAAGAGTTTCACCGGGAATAATGCCCTTCAAATACCAGAAGAATGTTTTGAAAACAGAAAGAAGATTTTGAAAATACAGTTTTGAAAACAAGCTAAGAAGAGAAGGTGTTTGGGACTTACACTCTATTAGAGGCCCAGTACTTTATAGTACTGGTGTAAAATTAGTTTTGAAAATGATTTGAAATAATATAAGGTTTTGTTGTTTGAAAACCTTAATTATTCGATTTATTCGGAGATTGAAAACAGTTTTGAAAATTGACAGAAAGTCAACTTAATTAAGGTAAAAAAAAGATCTATGCCTAATTAAGACCTAAATAATTAGGGTTTTATCATAAACTTTATTCACAAAAATAATTAGGTTAAAACAAAATGAATATATGCATTTAAAGTATTTAAGAAAACACTTAAAACATACTATTTTAAAAGAATCATTGAAATCATTGAAAAATAAAAGAATAAAAAAGTCTGGGGCGAGGGGGATTCGAACCTCAGACTTTAGGCATGAGGAGACTAAGGGCGTATGTGAGGCCACTAGGGCAAACGATGAATTCGTTTGTAAAACGCATACTACTCAAAATAAAATAAACCCTGCCCTTGGATTTGAATTTTGCGCGCCACAGCCATGGTCGTCTTCTTCCTCAAGCTCTCAAATTCTAAAATTTCTAACTCTCTGGTTTCTCAACTAAATGACATGATGTAAACATCAATTTTGCTCTAAATTTCCTCACGAACTCAGATATGTAACTAACATTTATTTATATTAGCTATAACTACCTAATTTCTCAGAGAACTCTAAGAACACATGAACCCTAAATTTGAAATTAAATGACAAACAAGATGAATAAATGAATGATGATAGAGGGTTTTCAATCCTCTGATGATGCTGAACAAGATAGAATCGAGCTATATCATAAAGAGTGCTTAAATTAAAGAGGTGGAGTTCAGAAACTTACCTCTGAAAATGGAGGTCGTGAGGATGATAGAGAGCAACTGGGCTTGTATGAATGATCCCAAAAGCTTCCTTGGGACTCAGTGATGCTAACTGAATGCTTGTTGTAACCTCAATCTTTCTGAATTGTTCTATGGACCTCCCTCGATTTGAGCTTCAAGTGAACATGGAGAGTGATGATTCTTGAGTTACAGATGAGCTGCAGCCATCTGAACAGCTTCACTACCTCCTATGGAACGTGCCTGGATGCTTGGCTCGATTGGAAACCTTCTGAATTGCACTATGGACCTTCAACTGCAACAGCTTCAAAGTGAGAGCAACAATGGTGTTCCTCCACTTACAGAAATGATCCAGGTGCTTGGATCACCTCAAATGACCTCCCTTGAGATGTTAGAATGCTTACTTTCCAAAGATAAGCTCTGGTTTGAAGAAAACGATTCTTCTTGCCAAAGAACTTTGAAAAACAATAAGCATGAGAAGAGAAAGAGAAAGCAAGGAATATGGTTGCTTTGGTGTGACAAATACTATGGAGAGCCCTTCTATTTATAGGCAAATATTAGGATATGTTAGGTATTATGTAACTTGGTAGCCAAGTTTGTGATTCTTGTAAGAAAGGAATATCCATTGTGACATAAGCAAAAAGATTCCACATGACATAAGCCAAAAGATTCCTTCATGACATAAGCCATGTGAGAAAATTTTCATGTCATTTTATGATATCTCTAAGTTGTAGAAATTTATGACATAAAAATCTCTCTTTGACTTTCTTTGAATTTCTTTGACTTTTCCTTTTTCCCCTTTTTTTTCGAAAAAGATGGCCTCCATGTGGGCTTTTAGGCTTTTTGAATTATTTATTTGAATTTTGCTAATTCCACCCTTTTTGTTTCTTTTTCATGTGAATGAGTATTATTGAAGAGAAAGCATGAAGAAACTTGAACTTGAAGAATGGAGATTTGAAGATTGAAGATTTTCAAGAAACTTTGCATTTTCTTTTATTTTTGTAATCCAAATAGAATTCATATGAACTTGTACTTCTTGGAACTTTGAATGTAATCTTGAATTTTGAATGAAGTCCACTTTGGAATTTAGAACTTTGTAAAGAATGATCTTCATTTGTGGATGTTTGAATTTCCTTAAAAATCTTTGAATGAAGTTGTATGAAACATGAATATTGGATGTTCTTTGAATGAATTTCGAATTTTGCTAATTCAAATGATCCATGATAATTCTTGAATGGAAATTCCTTGAAGTAATGTGAAGAACATTCTTGCACCAATGAACTTTGAATTCTTGAATTTATGGTTTTAAACCATACTTGAAATAATCTTTCAACAAAATGGACTAAAAGATATTTCTTGCAATTTTGATGAAATTTCCATGAATTGTTTCAAACTTGTATCATCTTCCAAATAATCCATAAGAAACAATTTTCTTCACCATGATGAATAGGCCAAAAGTCACGAAATAAATTCCAAACAATCCTCTTGAATCCACAAATTGGAAATGGCGCACTTCAAAATGAAAAACTCCATGAACATGAAATTATCTTGCAATGAACGAGTGAATGAATGAAATCTTGATCACGGCTTCCAAACTGATCAAGAAACATTTTTGAATTTGACGCCTAGGATGTGACATCTCAGGGGGGTCAAAAATTAGGGTATGACAATTATTCCCGGTGAAACTCTTCAGATACCTATGTGACCTTTGTCCATCTTCACTTCATCTGTTTTCAAAAACCTTTAACTGTTTATAATAAATATTCAACTGTTATCAATAAACAATCAACTGCTGGTAAGGCTTTGCACATACATCTTCAAAGGCCTCCACTCCATCCAGGTTAGGCTTTATAGCTTTCAATTTACAAGCTTTCATTTAAATTACTGTCAAATATAAACTGTATATGTATTGTTTAGAACTACGTCTGAGTGTAAACCTTAGGACAGTTAAACTA
Organism: Vicia villosa; assembly: GCF_029867415.1. Lineage (NCBI taxonomy): Eukaryota > Viridiplantae > Streptophyta > Magnoliopsida > Fabales > Fabaceae > Vicia > Vicia villosa. Next base: position 21,510,566 of record NC_081184.1, on the reverse strand, counting down.
TATATATATTATAGGACTATGACCTAGGATTGAGAATGTCTTCCCGTGAAGGCTCTTTCCTAATTAGAGATCTTTAGTTCAAACCCTCGAGATGAATTATTCTGGGTGAAACATCTTGAAAAAAGCCTTAAAACCCAAAATAGGATACATCCACCCAAGAGGAATTATTCCCGGTGAAAACTCTTACCCATTTGCTTAGAGCCAAAATAAGTTCAAAACCACATAGCTTTCTCTTGTTCTATAACAAGGACCCTCGATGACCCTCGACTAGCCTCCTCTTGGGCTTTGTACAAGGACCCACAGGCTTCTTAAAAGCATTCCCAGCTTTCTCTTGAGCTTGTATACAAGGACCCATCAGGTTTATTATAAACATAGGAACAGGTCTTTAGTCACCTTTTAGTCTACCCTGGTGAGTTTCTTCTACTCTTCAAACCAGACTTTAAATAAGATAAGAATGTCTCAATCTCAGTATTGAGTACACCTTTAAGAATGAGAGACATGGACAATCTCTGTCACCCTTATCTTCCATATTTTTCCTTAGCAAAGTCTAGGATCCATAATTGTTTATTTTCAGTCAGTGTCAGCCTTAATCTTGGGCTTTAAACAAGAAGTCTCAACTAGATAATTCTTCTGCCATCATTCACACCATCCCTGGAAAGGGTTAGCCTCCATTAATTCTTTCATTTTTTATAAAATTCCCTGGAAAGGGTTAGCCTCCATTAATTCTTTCATTTTTATAAAATTCCCTGGAAAGGGTTAGCTTCCAAAAATTCAATTCTTAAAAAGATAATCTCACCAGTCTCAGTCAGTAAAAGACAAATTCCCCGATAGAGTCTACTTTAGGTCAACCATTCAAACAGAACACCAAATAAGACCCATCAAATAAACACTCTCTAACTAGAGTCAGCCTCAATTCTGGGCTTTGTACAAAACACAAATTTCTTCAGTTAATTCCCAGTAAATTCATTTTCTAGAGTCAATAAAATCAATCAAAAGCCTCAAGCTTGGGCCTCATACAAGCCAGCTAAAAATCAAATCTTTCAAACAATAGATAGACATAGCTTATCTCTATAGAGAGATATTTCTCCTATCTCACCACATTCAAACAAACAAACATTTCAATTTCAATTTCAATTTCAATTTCAAACATTCTCCCATTTAGGACTTTGAAAGGCATGCTCTGAGGAAAACAAACCCAGACTTGTACACTTTCCCTAATTTGGATGAGAATCCTTCTTTCATTTAAGAGACACGTGACTGGCATACTTGCAAACACACAAGTAAGGTCCCTCTCTTTAATGAAATGAATTCAGTTTTTCTGTCACTCTTTTAAATGTTTGTGGTGGAATAGTAAAATACCTCTCTGTAAAGATGATTTCATGTCTCTTTATTGTAAACAGAGATTTCATGTCTCCATCCTAACTACTCCCTTGAACGTAGTCGACATCAGAACTCATATGGTGAGTAAAGGAGGAATTCAAGGATTTCCCTCTAAATTCCTATTGGATCAAGCTCGGTACTTCGTCAGCATCCAAGATATGAGCGCTTTTGAGGACATCTTGGCTTTGCTTATCTACGGATTGTATTTGTTTCCTAACATTGACAATTCCGTCGACATCAACGCAATTAAGATCTTCTTAATTGGAAATCCAGTTCCAACCTTGCTTGCGGATGCTTACCACTCGGTGGATTCAAGAAACCTGTAGCGAGGAGGATTAGTCACATGCTGCGTACCGTTGTTATACGAATGGTTCGTCTCGCAACTGCCAAAGTCTAGCACTTTCTGGATCATGAGGGATGGCCTTCACTGGTCACAGAAAATCATGTCCCTCACTCATTCAGACATTGATTGGTGTAGTCCCGACAACGACGAAACCAAGATCATCTTCAATTGTGGAAGTTATCCTAACGTACCCCTTATTGGAACTAAGGGAGGAATCAGTTATAATCCAGCTTTAGCCCGTCGTCAATACGGCTATCCCATGAAAAGCATACCAAGTAGTATCCAATTGGAGGGTCTGTTCTTCAAAAACATCGATGATCATGGCAACATGCTGAAGAAGGAAATCATCCAAGCCTAGCGTCTTGTTCACAACAAAGGGAGAAGATTGTTAGGAAAACATCTTTGCATCTCCATGGATCCCTATCTTTAATGGGTACACGTCAGGGCATTCAAGCTCAGGATGCCATATCAGTGTCAAGAACCTATTCCCCTAAGGGAACCAATTTTCCTTTTCTCCACCGATGTTGAGAAACTGCAAGTAGCATTAAACAAGGTGTGTGAAGAAAGATATGCATGGAGAAACAAGTATCGAATCTTCAACACGGAAAATGTTGAGATTCAGAACATCCTAAGAAGGAAGGATGAGTTACTTGAAATGCTCGATCGACAAGTGACAAAAACGTCACTTTCTCATCATATCCCTCCTGCTTCCTGGATCATCGATCAACTCACGTCAGAAAACGCTCAGCTCAAGAAACAGAAGAAAATGTTAGAACATAAAGTCGGCTCTTCGTCAAAGTTTTAGAGTCCTTTCTCTCTATTTCTCTGTATTTCCCTTTTCAAAGTGTGTAAAAAACGGCGTTTTCGCTTAATTAATATAAAGTTTGATGTTTCATAACGTAATTATGGTGTTTCCTTGAAAAATATTAACTTAATTACACATCATGCATCGCTTTAGTCGTACGCACTGACACGAGAATTGTCGCGGATCTAATCGTCACTTTCCTTTCTCCAGAAAGAGAGGAGGAGAAGGAGGTGAAGAACAAAGGCATTCAAGCTGTCTCATTCATACAACACTCGTTCAAGTCGCAAGAAAAGAATGGACGACTTAGAGCAAGAGAATGGAGAACTCAGGAAAGAGGTTACTACTCTCAAAGAAGCTGTTGACAGGCTCAATAGTATGGTAGAAGCTCTGGTGGTTGCACAAAATCAACCAACACCAGAAGAACCACAAAGGACTGTGGTTTCTGATATTGTTTCTACTCCTATTCCTCAGTATACCATGCCGCCCAACCGACCTTGGGGCATGCCGTATAACTTTATTCCAGACGAGTACATACCCCCATTTTGTTAAGTTCCAAGAGTTACAATGGATATATATCCACCAGAGGGTTACAGACCTCTGGAAATTGAAGTTCCAAGAGTAACGACAATGGGTTTCACACAAGAGAATGTTGAGATACCAAGATCTGCTGTCATGGCTTCTCCACGACCATTTGTGCATACTTTTCCTCCACCAGGTGGACATGTATATCATCACTCTCCCAGTGAGGACGCTGGCGTGTATGAAAGATTGGACGAGTTCCAGGAACAGTTTCTACAAATGCAGAAGGAACTCAAGACTCTCCGAGGACAAGATCTATTTGGAAAGAATGCTGCAGACCTCTGTCTGGTTCTAAATGTTAAGATTCCTCACAAATTCAAAGAACTAGATTTCGAGAAGTACAAAGGGAATTCATGCCCACAAAGTCACCTCGTGATGTACACTCGAAGGATGTCAACTCAGACTGATAATCAACAATTGCTCATTCATTATTTTCAAGACAGCTTGACTGGTGCTACACTCAAATGGTATATGAACTTGGACAGTTCAGAGATTCGTACTTTTTGAGACCTCGGAGAGGCCTTCGTCAAATAGTATAAGTACAATCTGGATATGGCTCCCGACAGATTTCAACTCCGCGCCATGACTCAAAAGGACAGAGAAAGCTTCAAGGAATACGCTCAGAGATGGCGTGAAGTTGCTGCTCAAATTTGTCCTCCACTTGAAGAGAAAGAAATGACAAAAATCTATCCCAAAACTTTGAGTCCATTTTACTACGGGCGAATGGTCGCCAGTGCTCCAAGTGACTTTACCGAGATGGTAAACATGGGCGTACGTTTGGAAGAAGTAGTTCGAGAAGGACGCTTGATCAAAGAACCAGAATCTTCTATTGGTCCTAGGAAGTATGGAAGTTCTTTCCCAAAGAAAAAGGATCAAGACGTCAGCAATCTCTTGCACAAAGCTAAGAAGAAGTTTCAACCTCAAGTTGCTACAATAACTCCGGTTTTTAACTCAGCGCCAGCTTATCAACCTCAGGTTTCGCAACAACCATTTCAACAAAGGTCGCAACAACCTAAGCAGCAGGTTCGACCTCCAAATTACAACAATCGGGCACAAAGGTATCCTCCTTTTGACCCCGTGCCAATGCCTTCTGCGGATTTGTTTCCAACACTACTGGCCAAAAGACTCATTCAGACAAAGAGTCCTCCAAATCCTACATATGAATCTTCACCGTGGTTCAAGGCTGACCAATCTTGTCCCTATCATCAGGGGGCACCAGGTCACAGCATTGAGAACTGTTTCAGTTTCAAGGCCGACGTTCAAAGATTAGTGAAGAGTGGAATGCTATCCTTCAAAGATACTAATCCTAACGTCCAAGAAAATCCTTTGCCGCAACATAAGGAAGCTTAAGTGAATTTGATAGATCAACACCCCATTGTCATTCAAATCTACGACATCCGTCAGATAGGGGAAAATCTCGTCAAAATGCACGCTAGACAAGCTGGGTACGGCCATGTGCCACATCACAACTACTTCACATGTGAAATTTATCCAAAGAATAATCAAGGATGTGCTGTAGTTCAAGCTGCATTGCAAGAACAAATGGACTTAGGATGGATTCAACACATCCGAGTCAAAACTAAATACGACGTCAACATGGTTCAAGGATGTCCAGGAGAATACAAGATCTACAAATTTGAAGATCTCGAAGGATCGGTAGTCAGGTCCCATAAGACTTTAAATGGACTTGCCTACTTTAGAACGGATTTCCATCCTTACAGTAGATGCAGAATCTGTCGAAGAAATTCACGAGGATGTTTGCGCGTTCGCAACGACATTCAGAAACTAATGGATGAAAATACCATTACAATTCTTGCCAACAGAAAAGATGACGAAGTCTTTACCGTATCTCCTCAAATTAATCAAGTTGAACCAATGCAAGTCAAGTATGACAGCAGGAAGACAGCAATTGCTCCATTAGTCATCTACTTACCAGGTCCTGTACCATATGAGTCTAGCAAGGCTATACCATACAAGTACAATGCTACATTCATTGAAAAAGGTAAGGAAATACCATTACCGTCTGTTGTCAACATTGCTGACGTTAGTCGAGTCACTCGAAGTGGACGAGTCTTCAATAGAACAACAGAAAATATGGAGAAGCCTTCGGAAGAAGCACCACATAAGCAAGACAATCATCCGACCAATGTTGTTCAAGCGAAAGAAAATGATGAGATCTTGAAGTTAATCCAGAGGAGTGAATACAATATTGTAGATCAATTACTACATACTCCGTCTAGGATATCTGTTCTCTCCCTGCTATTGAGTTTTTAAGCTCATAGGGAAGCTCTACAGAAAGTTTTGGAACAAGCTTTCGTAGAACCAGGTGTTACCGCGGGGCAATTCAACAACATCGTTGAGAAATTCCTTTCCAAAGTTTGGAAAAAACCATTGAAAAACACTTAGAATTTTTCTAAGTATGGAAAGTCAAACTTTTGACTTTTTGATTCTTGTTTGATTTTCTTGATTTTTCTTGATCAAATGACTTCATATATCATATATTGATGATTTGAAACTTCAAAAGTCATGGTTGACCAAAAATTCCAAAAAGTCAATGGTGATCTTGTACAGTTGACTTTTTCAAACGGATCGCGTTTTTGGAGATTTCAAATGAACCGGGCTATCCTCACCAAATGAATGGTATGAATGGATAATATTGAGGTATTAGAAGATATTTAATCATAGCTTGAGTTGTGGCACCATGTCCTGATTAAAAAGTCAGTTGTTCAGATGAATTAGGTCAAAAACCCTAATTGTCGACCAGATGAAATTGATGACTGTAGGTCTTGAATTGAGATACAATTTCCATTGTATATTTCCATAGGGATTATTTGAAGATGATTGAAACCTTTGAGTGACTTCCTGGGGATTTTTAGGGTTTCCCAAATGTGATCCCTGATTTTCAGTCCCTAATAGTTCAAAATCCTAATCTGAGGATTTGTTTAATCAATCTCTGTGTGAGGGATGTCTTGAACCAATAAATTAGGTCAAGATAATTCACTTGGGGTCTTGAAGTCATGTCCCAAGCCATTGGGTCAAATTCTGAGCAAAAGTCAGGAGTATGCTGCCTTCAGTCAAAACCCTAATCTGGTTGATTCATAGCTTTTGAGCTTGTTGAAATGAAACTTTGAGGACCAGATGGTGACTGTTGATGAAGATAATTCTTTTGAGATGAAGGGAGAACAAAAACCTAATTGATTGTTACTTGTACTGATGAGTGATTTCTTGATTAAACCCTGCTGAGTCACAAGTAGCAAACACAAACTATGCAATTTGTTAGAGATGCAAATGATGCATATGTGTTATACCCCAAAATTTGCCCACATATTTTTCAAGAAAACTCCAATCTGAAAATTAAGGGTCTCATATAATCATGGATTTTTATTTCAACAAATATCCTGACATATGAAATACTTAGTTTTTAGAATTTTTCTTATACAGTAATTTGGCTTGCAGTTGAATTTATTCTTACGCAAACACCAAATACTGTTTATTACTTCACACATGATATTTATTTATTTACAGATAAATAGTACTGACACAATTGGTACAGAGTTAAATCTTTTTGCAGGCGCAGAATCAGGAAACTCAGACTGTACTGGTAACAAGTAGATTATTATTATCTTTTGTTTCCCACTAATTTTTGTACTATATTCCATTATTTGCAAAAATCTTTTCAAATCTCTTTTTCAAAAATCAAATCTCTCCTTTTTCCAACACTATCATACACTTTCTTTCAAATCTTACTTCCACTCAAATTTTCCTTTTGTACGGAATCACATCATTCCCCAACGTCTCTTTCCTTCTTTCCATTCTATAAATACCTCTCATTTTCTTCCATAAAATCTCACATCAAATTCCAACTCATCTTTCAAATTCCTATCTCATATCTATTTTCTCTTCTTCCCTGACAAGAATGGCAAAGTGGATAGAGACACTGTTTCTTACAGTCATCACCATTGCTACGGTGATCATGACTTTCTTTTGCCTGCATAGTCCTGAAGAGTGTGGACCTGCAATGGTTGCACTCCCAATCATCTACATGTTATTGTTCATAGCATGGGTCATTAATCGTCATTCTTAAAATTTGCCGTATTTCTTATTTCTTAAATGTACCGTTTATTCGTCGTACTGTTCAATATAGTATGTGATATTTGTACTGTCAGTATTAAATGTTGTACTATTTGTCATAATATTGCTTAATTACTAAGATAATATTTTGTGTGTTTTCTGCCAGTCAAATATTCCTATTTCTGTGCATTAAATGATTTTCAGGGTTATTATCGGTAATTTTGCCCGCATACCGTAAATATTAGTTATTTATTATGTCTATGTTTTTTTAACAAGTCATGTAAATAAACTTTCATTTTTCACATAAAACAAAAAGCAAAAACAACAAAAAAAAAGAAAATTAACTTTGACTGTTGATTTTTCACTTTAACTGCTGCTTCAGTACCTGAACAGTCAGTTGACAGCCAAACTGCTGGCAGTACAATTCTCAGTATTTTGTACCATCAATCAAATCAATCTTTCACAATTCAAAATTCCAAGATTTTTGTTCTAGAAGTCTTCTGAATATCACGCGATTAGCAGAGACTCAACACTGCGCAAAAATCAGGTACGCTTAACTGTCTCCTACATAAACAGTCCCTAATCAGGGTTTTTCTTGTTTTTACAGGAGCAACAAGTTTTTGAGAGCTCAAATGGATTTCATACACATCCATATATCTCAAAGTACCATCATACAAATTTTCAAACTTCAATTCACTCAGACGCACCGTCAGCAGCTCAAACAGTCAACAGACGACCCGTTTGACCAAAAAAAGTCAACAGACAGTCAAAAATGAAATTTTTTGTCAAAGTCCATATTTTGTCAAAGGATTCATCATTTGATCATTGGATGATAATAATTCATCAAGGAAAGATCAAAAATCAACAAAACCCTAAGATTCAAAATTAGGGTTTTTGCCTGAAAAGTCAACTCAACTTTGACTGATCATAACTCTCTCATCCTTCATCCAAAAAAAATTCAAACCAAAGCTTGTTTTGAAGGAAATTCAATTATCTTTCAAATGCCATTGATCCCATGGTCATTGGATTCACCATTTGAAAAATATGATCAAAGACATTACAGGTCATTTTCAAAGTCAACAAAAAGACACTTTTTTCAAAAGGACACACAAGGAGCATCAAAAATAATTTTGACATGAGACCAAAGGCATTGGTTAGAGGACTCTTTGAGGTTTCCAAAAAGTGCAAGATCTCCTTCATATGACAAAAATTGAGGGATTTACACCTTGTTAAAGTTGGCTAAATTTTGGAAAATGCATGAAACCAACATTGTTCAAAATGGCATTTTTTCCAAATGGGGCCAAGTTTTCAGCATTCAAACATCATTTCCATGATGATATGGGCCTCCCACGACCAAGACTAAGCCCATACCTTTTTTATCCATTTTTTGCATGATTTTATCTTACTTTAAGATTAAAATTAAAAGGAAAATGCATGGATAATGGTAGCTTAACTTCCAAGCATGACTCACCCCTAAGGAATCTTCATCTTCTGCAGAGAATTGAAGGGCAAGGCAGGTGCATTGAAGGAGAGCAAGACTTGGTCAATTTTTCAAAGGTTTTTAATATTAAGAAACCAAAGTTTCAACAAAGGCAACTAAGGCACATATTAGCTTCAATTCTAAGCACACATAGCTTATAAATAAGCTATCTTAGTTCAGTAACAAAAGAGAGACGAGTTCAGAAGCATCCATAAGCATATAGCATACTTGTAACCACTTGTAATTTTCAAAGAAACTTGAAATTCGAATTTTAAGTTTCAGTCCATTTCAATATAAAATAAACATTCAAACATCATCTCTGAGCTACACTGAAACAATTCCAATCATTTCCAAGTCATAAACTTCACTGAATCGAGCTATATAAAGCCACGGTTTGTTCAAATTAAAACCAACTTATATCTCATAATTCACGCACATTTAACAAGATGTAGATGCATAATTGTGTTTGGTTTGAAGCTCTGGTCGTTTCTGGAGCTTCAATTGGACTTTAATGGCTGTTTGTAGCATATACCATTTTAGGGTTTGCTTAGTTCAAAATTAGGGTTCTTCATTAGGGCCAAAATTAAGCAAAATTAAGGACATGGTTAAGTTCAGCGGAACAAGACGAATCAAATGGTACCATTGCGCCAAATTTATTTGCTTGTTTACCCCTATTCGTTATTTTGCAGATTTAGGGTTCACTTATTATAGCGCTTTTTTACAAAAGCGCTGTTGAAACCCCTGGCGAGAGGTTGAGAACGATGAAGTGTCTCCACCTCATTGGTTCAGAAGCGCGCGCGTACTTTTTGAATTTTCTCTAATTCTGTGCCTTGCAGGTGTAACGTAAGCCATGTGCCTCAATTTCTGGACCACCTGATTTCATTTAATGGCTCATCCAACGCACCAGATCATGCGTGCACACCATGCTCCCTCAATCAAACCACACAGGATCAGTATCCTTTTTATTTCTATTTTATTTTCTATTTTATTTTAATT